>NW_012099121.1:336282-340052 GCF_000951045.1 Mandrillus leucophaeus
GAGGGAGGGAAGGGAAGGGAAAGGAAGGGAAGGGAAAGGAAGGGAAGGGAAGGGAAGGGAAGGGAAGGGAAGGGAAGGGAAAGGAAGGACAGCCACAAATGTCAAGTGAAACAAAATACTTTTTTTAATATCGACATCTTTAGTTTGGTGATGATGCTGTTTCACAGTTGATTTATCGTATTACTCAGAGAATAATTTTCCACAAATATCAATGTAATGTTATATGCTTTTCTCCAAAAAAAAATAGAACAGTATGATGCATAAAATGTTAGAAATAATTAGACAAAGTTGTGTAATCCCACTGTGACACTTACATACCTTTGGAGTTTAATATTTACTGTGAAAGTTTTGTTTTTGTTTTTGTTTTTGAGACAGTCTCACTCTGTCACCCAGCTAGAGTACAGTTGCACAATGTTGGCTCACTGAAACCTCCGTCTCCCAGGTTCAAGCGATTCTCATGCCTCAATCTCTCAAGTAGCTGGGACTACAAGTGTGTGCCACCACACACCTAGGTAATTTTTGTACTTTTAGTAAAGATGAGGTTTCGCCATGTTGGCCAGGCTAGTCTCAAACTCCTGACCTCAGGTGATCTGCCCACCTCAAACTCCCAAAGTGCTGGGATTACAGGTGTGAGCCACCACACCCAGCCTATTTACTGTGAAAGTTTAAAATCTAATTTGAAAGCTGCTTCTTATAAGCAATATAATTTTTTCTTTAATGTAATGATCCCAGAATTTTTAATGTTACATAATATGAATACATATTTCAAATGCAAAAAAAAGCCTTTTTACATATAAACATGTATAAAAGAATAAATACAATAAGAAATTAATTGGGGTGGCAAAGTACATTTAAAATTTTGTGATGTTTTTGTCAAAAACGGTTTGAACAAATTTACAAGAAAAAAACAAACAACCCCATCAAAAAGCAGGCAAAGGATATGAACAGACACTTCTCAAAAGAAAACATTTATGCAGCCAACAAACATATGAAAAAAAGCTCATCATCACTGTCATTAGAGAAATGTAAATCAAAACCACCATGAGATACCATCTCAGGCCAGTCAGAATGGCAGTCATTAAAAAGTTATCATTCTGAGCAAACTATCGCAAGGACAGAAAAACCAAACACTGCATGTTCTCACTCATAGGTGGGAATTGAACAATGAGAACACTTGGACACAGGGCAGGGAACATCACACACTGGGGCCTGTTGTGGGGTGGGGGTATGGGGGAGGGATAGCATTTACAGAAATACCTAACGTAAATGACAAGTTAATGGGTGCAGCAAACCAACGCGGCACATGTACACATATGTAATACACCTGCACGTTGTGCACATGTACCCTAGAAATTAAAGTATAATAATAAAAAAAAAAAAGTCAGGAAACAACAGACACTGGAGAGGATGTGAAGAAATAGGAATGCTTTTACACTGTTGGTGGGAATGTAAATTAGTTCAACCATTGTGGAAGACAGTGTGGTGATTCCTCAGGTGATCTAGAACCGGAAATACCATTTGACCCAGCATTCCCATTACTGGGTATGTACCCAAAGGATTATAAGTCATTCTACTATAAACACACATGCACACATATGTTTACTCCAGCACTGTTTACAATAGTAAAGACTTGGAACCAACCCAAATGCCCATCAATGATAGACTGGATAAAGAAAATGTGGCACATATACACCATGGATACTACACAGTCATAAAAAAGGATGAGTTCATGTCCTTTGCAGGGACATGGATGAAGCTGGAAACCATAATTCTCAACAAACTAACACAGGAACAGAAAACCAAACACCGTGTGTTCTCAGTTATAAGTGGGAGTTGAACAAAGAGAACACAGGGACGCAGGGAGGGGAACATCACACACCAGGGCCTTTTGAGGGGTGAAGGGCTAGGGGAGGGATGGCGTTGGAGAAATACCTAATGTAGATGATTGGTTGATGGATGCAGCAAACCACCATGGCACGTGTATACCTATGTAACAAACCTGCACGTTCTGCACATGTATCCCAGAACTTAAAATATAATTTTAAAAAAAAAAAAAAAAAACAGTTTGAAAACTTCCCCGAAGTGAAAAAGTATCCTTTGAGGAACAATGTAAAGATGAGCTCAAGTTCCACAGGAAAGAGAAAATTAAAATTTATGAAGAATGTATAAATATCAAACTATTTTCATGTTTTCCAGGAAAAATGTGGCTTTCTCATTCATTAACCAATAGCATAATATTTTCCAGGAACCTTCACTCAGAAGAAATGCTGTGGCCCTTCCCTTTACCAACAGAAAATGGAACACAAGAGACCACATAGCTGAACAAATTACAGCCTCCTTACAAGTGAGAAACCTTCGAGGCTACGTAGTTTTCAGCCAAAGAAAAATAACCAACCGCTTCTCCACAGTGTACACTGAAACAGGGAAAACATGAACATCACAAACTGTACCACAGAAGCCGGCATGGCTGTGAGGCCCAAGACCATCACTGAAAAGATGCTCATTTGCATGACTCTGGTGGTCATCACTACCCTCACCACGTTGCTGAACTTGGCGGTGATCATGGCTATCTGCACCACCAAGAAGCTCCACCAGCCTGCCAACTACCTAATCTGTTCTCTGGCCGTGACGGACCTCCTGGTAGCCGTGCTCGTCATGCCCCTGAGCATCATATACATTGTCATGGACCGCTGGAAGCTTGGATACTTCCTCTGTGAGGTGTGGCTGAGTGTGGACATGACCTGCTGCACCTGCTCCATCCTCCACCTCTGTGTCATTGCCCTGGACAGGTACTGGGCCATCACCAATGCTATTGAATACGCCAGGAAGAGGACGGCCAAGAGGGCGGCGCTGATGATCCTCACCGTCTGGACCATCTCCATTTTCATCTCCATGCCCCCTCTGTTCTGGAGGAGCCACCGCCGCCTAAGCCCTCCCCCTAGCCAGTGCACCATCCAGCACGACCATGTTATCTACACCATTTACTCCACGCTGGGTGCGTTTTATATCCCCTTGACTTTAATACTGATTCTCTATTACCGGATTTACCACGCGGCCAAGAGCCTTTACCAGAAAAGGGGATCGAGTCGGCACTTAAGCAACAGAAGCACAGATAGCCAGAATTCTTTTGCAAATTGTAAACTTACACAGACTTTCTGTGTGTCTGACTTCTCCACTTCAGACCCTACCACAGAGTTTGAAAAGTTCCATGCCTCCATCAGGATCCCACCCTTCGACAATGATCTAGATCACCCAGGAGAACGCCAGCAGATTTCTAGCACCAGGGAACGGAAGGCAGCGCGCATCCTGGGGTTGATTCTGAGCGCATTCATTTTGTCCTGGCTGCCATTTTTCATCAAAGAGTTGATTGTGGGTCTGAGCATCTACACCGTGTCCTCGGAAGTGGCCGATTTTCTGACGTGGCTCGGTTATGTCAATTCTCTGATCAACCCTCTGCTCTATACGAGTTTTAATGAAGATTTTAAGCTGGCTTTTAAAAAGCTCATTAGATGCCGAGAGCATGCTTAGACTGTCAAAAGCTAAAAGGCACGACTTTTACCAGAGCCTCATGAGTGGATGGGGGTAAGGGGTGCAACTTATTAATTCTTGGACATACTTGGTTCAGGAGAGTTTGTAAGTATGTGTGGTCTTGTTTTCTTGTTTGTTTGTTTGTTTGTTTGTTTTGTTCTGTTTTGTTTGAGGATTGTTATTTGGCGTGCTGTTTTCTACCTCTGGTCTTATCTGTGATACATAATTTCAAATAAACATCA
>NW_012099121.1:340102-347234 GCF_000951045.1 Mandrillus leucophaeus
GCGCTGATGATCCTCACCGTCTGGACCATCTCCATTTTCATCTCCATGCCCCCTCTGTTCTGGAGGAGCCACCGCCGCCTAAGCCCTCCCCCTAGCCAGTGCACCATCCAGCACGACCATGTTATCTACACCATTTACTCCACGCTGGGTGCGTTTTATATCCCCTTGACTTTAATACTGATTCTCTATTACCGGATTTACCACGCGGCCAAGAGCCTTTACCAGAAAAGGGGATCGAGTCGGCACTTAAGCAACAGAAGCACAGATAGCCAGAATTCTTTTGCAAATTGTAAACTTACACAGACTTTCTGTGTGTCTGACTTCTCCACTTCAGACCCTACCACAGAGTTTGAAAAGTTCCATGCCTCCATCAGGATCCCACCCTTCGACAATGATCTAGATCACCCAGGAGAACGCCAGCAGATTTCTAGCACCAGGGAACGGAAGGCAGCGCGCATCCTGGGGTTGATTCTGAGCGCATTCATTTTGTCCTGGCTGCCATTTTTCATCAAAGAGTTGATTGTGGGTCTGAGCATCTACACCGTGTCCTCGGAAGTGGCCGATTTTCTGACGTGGCTCGGTTATGTCAATTCTCTGATCAACCCTCTGCTCTATACGAGTTTTAATGAAGATTTTAAGCTGGCTTTTAAAAAGCTCATTAGATGCCGAGAGCATGCTTAGACTGTCAAAAGCTAAAAGGCACGACTTTTACCAGAGCCTCATGAGTGGATGGGGGTAAGGGGTGCAACTTATTAATTCTTGGACATACTTGGTTCAGGAGAGTTTGTAAGTATGTGTGGTCTTGTTTTCTTGTTTGTTTGTTTGTTTGTTTGTTTTGTTCTGTTTTGTTTGAGGATTGTTATTTGGCGTGCTGTTTTCTACCTCTGGTCTTATCTGTGATACATAATTTCAAATAAACATTATCATACAAAAACATAAATTTTGTAGAAGTAATAATAAGGTGAAATAGTAAATACTTTTTATGGGCTTGGTTTTTCCTAGTCATTTCAGTTACCCTGCAATTAAAGAATGCCAAAAATATCTTTATTTGCAGAATTTCTTATTACTTATAAATTAAATACCTGATAATGCCCTCTATGGCATTAAATCTGAGATTATGGCTCTATCTGCATACATATTCCAGTGGGAATTGCATGACTGCGTAAAGAATTCAAAGAAAGTGATGTGCTGTCATCTACTGCTTGCAGACCTGAGCTAAAGTCGTTTACTGTAGCACTGTGACTACATAGCCTATTCCTTTCAGGTAAAAATAGTACAGCTGGCTTGTCCTTTTTAGTTCATGATTAAATACACTTCCTCGTTTTCTAAAATGGAAATACCTGGAATAAATGCACTGGCAGTTTTCTGTCTTTTACTATGAATATAAAACATAAAGCAAATAAGAAATCATCTAAATCTACTTTGGTCAGTGTGTTGCGATATTACCTGATAGACACATTGGGTCTCCTCCAATTCTAAAATCTATCCCAGCTAAGCCTCCTATATACACTTTCACTGTAGCAGGGCTAAGGTGGGAGTACATGTCAAATTTGGAAAACTTTTTAAGAAGCTTAATGAGGTGCAGTGATCAAATGACAGAATATATTATCTGAAGAACTTCGTTGGAGAATATTACTCATTAAATTAACAGTTGCGGCTGGGCATGGTGGCTCATTCCTGTAATCCCAGCACTTCAGAAGGCTGAGGCAGGTGCATCACCTGAGGTCAGGAGTTCGAGACCAACCTGGCCAACATGGTGAAACCCCATATCTGCTAAAAATGCAAAAATTAGCTAGGCATGGTAGCACGTGCCTGTAATCCCAGCTACTCGGGAGGCTGAGGCAGGAGAATCACTTGAACCTGGGAGGCAGAGGTTGCACTGAGCAGAGATCGTGCCACTGCACTCCAGCCTGGGCAACAGAGTGAGACCCTGTCTCAAAAAAAAAAAAAAAATTACCAGTTGGGCTCTTGGAGAAAAAAAGTAAAAGTTGAAAATCTGTGTTTACACTAAAGGCCACTCATCAGGATATGAGAATGAAATTGTATCTCCCAGAATAACTGTGGCTTCCGTGCCAGACTCTACCCTGGGACCAGGAGGCTGCAGATGGGACCTGAGGCCATGGGTGTGGCCTGAGAAGGAGTGACTGCTATAGTCACATGGAGGAGTACACCATTACAAAGTCAAGAGTGAGGGCAGGAGGACTGAAAGTTTGTACATTCTTGCACCTACTCCTAAGTAGGTGACCGTTCTCAACCTCTGCTCCTAGTTCTCTCATCCACAGCCTCTCCCCATCGCTTCACTCTTCTTTGTAGGGAGAAGACATTGATTTGCCTCCTTTCCACCTCTGTGTTTTTAGTCCTTCAATCAATCCCTTCTCAACCTTACTAGAATCTTACTTCTTACACCTAACCTCCCTCTGCACATTCCTTTCTCCCTCTCCATCTCAACACTTTTCCTCCCCACTCCTCTTTAATTTCATCTATTACTTTACTCAAATCTCTTGGACACAAAAATCAACTTCCTCTGGCCCTACTTCCCCATCAAGATCCTACTTCATCTCTCCCTTAACTCTCTCACCTGGGTTTCTCCAATCATTAATCCACTCATTCTGCATCCACTTCTCACCTTCCACTGACTTTTCTATCCTTTTCCATCTGAGTATACCCTAGTTCTCCCAAACTTATCTCCCAAAGGTCACTGGAGACTTGCCAGTAGCCCTTCTCTGCATCTCTACCTGTCATTCTCTCATCAGTTACAACAGCTAACCATCCCTTTCATGTTTAAGCCCATACCTTCCAGGACATTTTGCTCTCCTAGTTATCCAACTACCTCCTTGTCTCTTTATTCTTTGTCTCCTTTCCTTCCCCCTGGGGCTTTGTCCTCAGCAATCACCTCCTATAGCTCTATATTCCATCCCAACTTTGGCCATTTCAACTGTTAGTTTCATGCCTGTAGCTCCCAAATTTGTGACTTTAGTCCTGATCTTTCTCTTAAACTGCAGACCCATAAGTTACATCTGGTGAGCCTCTCCCTATGAATATTTCTTTGGTACCTCAAACACAGCCTTCCTATACTTAACTCAGGATAATTTCCCCACACTCAAGCCTTCTCCTCTTTCTACCTTCTCAGTCTCAGATAACAGAATTACCATGCTTTTTATCATTCCTATTAGATGAATGTTATTCTCTCTCTTTGCCTCAGGTCTCCAACATCCAGATAGTCCTGAAGTCTTGTCCATTTACCTCTACAGAAACATGTGTTTATGCCACCTCACTCTCCAATAAGTTGGTCCTCTCCCCTAGATCAAATGTTATTTGATCCACCTGCCTCTGGATTCTCCCACCTGCAACTCGGCCCCCGCACATCTCCCAGTGTGAGTTTCTCACTGAGGCATCTCCAGACTAGCCGCATTAGCGGCACCTGAGAACTTGTTAGAAATGCAAAAGCAAGGGCCCCATTCAAAACCTACTGAATCAAAAATTAAGAGTGGAGCCCATTAATCTCTGTTTTAATAAGCCTTCCAGGAGATTCTGATACAAGCTGAAGTTTGAGTCACTATTTTAGAGCATACAGTAGATTTTTAATTGCATTGTTCAAAATCCTTTACTCTTTCCCTAGCAATATAAAATAAATTAATAGTCCATAGTATAGCATTCAAGGCCTCTTACTTTGTGACCCCAAACTATCTTTGCAGAGTTATATCTCACCACTTCTTTTCACCTACTTCACGCTCCAGAAAAATGTGAGTATTACCTGTGCTTTCTAAACTCCCCTAACATTTGATCCCATTGCTTTAGAAACCTGACCTCCATGGCTTCACATCTTTCTTCCACCAATGCTTCATATGTAGCTCAAATGCAATCTCTTCTAAAAAGTCTTCCTGAGATACTTCTTCCTTCCCTGTCCCTATGGAAGTCCTCTCTCCCAGCTCTATGCTCCCATATAACTTCACTTGTATCTCTAATATTATATGCATCCTATCTTCTAGCACATTTGTTTGTGTATTTGTGCTGTCTTCTCTAGTATATTGTGAGCTCCTTGAGGGCAGGGACTGTGTCTGTTTCCTCTCTGTATCTCTAGGGACTCCTACAGTGTTTTACACACAGTTGGCACTCAATGTCTGTTAATGTGAATGGAATTAAGTCCCTGGAGGAGAAAATGTAAATGTGACATCTTTTCTCCGTGAGAAAACAAAACTTCCAAAATTCCATGGTTCTATACTGACCCTTTTTTTTTCCAAAGCTTACCCTGACATTCCAGGTTTGTTTCGAAAAATTCTGGGAAAAAATTTTATATAGAAAGAAAATAAATTTCTCATTGAATATAAGTGAATATCCTTTATTAATTAGGATTCCAGATAAGCTGTTCTCAAAAGAGAGAAAGGAAAAAGGAGAGATTCGATACAAGGGGACAAAGAACAATATCTGCCACAAGGGGCTATTGGTTTCTGTATGAGCAACTCAAATATTACTGGGAAAGTCACATGGCTGCCCAGCTAGTGGTTATTTATGCACAAGGATGTTGGCATCTAAATTACAGGTGATTTTACCAAGATTGTGCCTACGCTCAAAATTAGTATTTATTATGACTACAATATCTAGAAAGTATATGAGCAACTCACACTGCTTTCCCATTATCCTCCAGATACTATCTTTGAAAATTCTTGGCAATTATAAAAGTTTTAAAGTTTTAAGAGTCTAAGTAAATAAAATCAAAAAGCAGATGCATAATAATTTTTACTTGCTTATTTTCATTAACTCATTTCCTAATTATGAGGTAAGTCCTAATTAAATACATTTATCTCACAGCTGCCTCTGCCCTTAGCAAAGAAGTTGCATATATTTCCTGGTATAAACCAAACCTGTTGAAAAATAATCTATTATTTGCTTCGCTTATTGAGTCAATAGTGCCAGCTGCCATTGACTACTGTTGTCCCCTTTAAATTAAAGCTTGAATGAAGTAATAGTACCTTTTATTAAGGTCAGTGTTTCTCATGCAAACATTAGTATGCTAAAAGTAAGTCCTAGGGATGGCATTTTGATTACCTCCATTAGAAATTAGGACTTCTTAGTTTTCCATTCTTGGTGAAAGAATTCTTGAATATAAGTCACTCCCTGGTAGACCTGACAGGTCCTTTAGTTACAACAGGTGGCAGTAAGAACCCCCATTAGCATTGCTACCATGGTCTGCTTTGGGTAACACTACAGGCCTCCTACACTTCTGGACTTCAGTTGTCAAACTCTGATAATTACTTTTGAGGTAAGTTCCTAAATAAATTCCAGCAACTGCACTGGCTTCCAGCACAACGCATTTTAGTTTCAACCATCACATTGGTCTTGGTCTACTAATGTGTGTGCTGCCTTAGCTTAGTTTGTAAGGTCTTCTACACACAACTTTTAACTCCATTATGCACAGCATTTGCAAAAGCAGTGATAGCATTGGAAAAATTAGTGAAAAGAAGCATATGACTATGACAAGAATACAAGTAAAGACAATTTTTAAGTAAAAGTGCTAAGAAAATGACAACCATTGCATATGAGAATGGGATCAAATCTTGCTCAATTTTCAAGGACTGCCACATGTAACAGGTGAAGACCACTGCACCTAAAGTATGGACAATAATTAAGGAGAAAAGAAGGAAAAGGGACTGTGTCTGTTTCCTCTCTGTATCTCTAGGGACCCCTACAGTGTTTTACACACAGTCAGCACTCAATGTCTGTTAATGTGAATGGAATTATAGAGATATAAAAGTGTCTGAGCACCACACAGTAGTTTTAAAAGGAGTTTGGGAATATGTGTAGGCATTTCAGTTGTCTCCATAGAGAATAGTAATGGCATTTTTGTGGTAGGATTCAGTAAGTCTAAATCCTGCAGTAGATAAACCAGTCCCACTCAATAAAGGATTGTCCCACCCAAAATACCAATATCACCACCTGCTGAGAAATTCACAAGTATCAGCATCAACATGGGATGCTCAGAAGTCTAATGTTAATTTAGAAGTTGACTAGGGGTTGTTTGAGAACTTAAAGGTGAAGCATGGTGAACATGTGGCTTACAAGATTTCATTAAGAGCCATGAAAGGTTTCAAAGTTTCAAAGCCAATTTGAATTTACTCAACATTAAAGTGAGGGTCAAGCCAGCAAACGAAAACACCACAATGATTAAAGAGTTTCCCATGACATTGGCAGAAGTAACTAAGAAAGGGGCCCAATAAAATGCCTATCAGCAAAGAGGAGTGTGTGCATGGTATTAATGCTTCAGAGGATTGACTCACATCCTTATTTGATGGAAAACCTTACAAAGACTATAAGTATAGTCTTACCTAAGCCACCTCAGATTTAAAATTAAAAAGGATTTGATGGACAACCTTCAGACCTTAACTAGTTGATACATTGGAGAGCTTGTCTTAAATTGGAGAGAAAGCAAGAGTGTTATCCAATTCACGTGTCCTCAAGTAATGATGTTATGAGGTGGAATCTCAGGCACTGGTCCATAAGAGAAGGAGACATTTCAAATGGTAGGAAGGAAACATAGGATATTCTTGGGACCCTAAAATTATCCAAGGACATCCAACCCTAAAATTACCCAAGGACATAGGGGATGTTGTCCAAGGACATAGGGAATGTCCTTGGATAATTTCAGGGTTTCAAGAATATCCAGTGTACCCCTAGAGGGATCATCTAGGACCACACCCTAGAGAATATACAGTGGGTTTCAGCCTTACCACAAAAATGGTTTGAAATTATTTTCTTCAGAATAAATAGGGATCACTCTGAGGGGAAATTCCTTCAGTAAAGTCATCTATTGCCTGCCTGGAAGCACCTAGCACAGAGCATGGTGGCATGTAATTTATATAATATATATATTGGGTGAACTTAATTGGAATGGATACATTGATTATAGATTTCAAGAAGTTTAGAAGGAGGCCAGGTTCAGTGTCTCACACCTATAATCCCAGCACTTTGGGAGGCCAAGGTGGGCATATCACCTCAGGTCAGGAGTTCAAGACCAGCCTGGCCAACACAGGGAACCTCATCTCTACTAAAAATACAAAAATTAGCCAGTTGTGGTAGTGAACACCTGTAATCCCAGCTACGCAGGAGACTGAGGCAGGAGAATCACTTGAATCCA
>NW_012099121.1:347574-403888 GCF_000951045.1 Mandrillus leucophaeus
GAAACAGCAAAGGGAGGGGCTGAGAGATGGCATCAGCAGAGTTTTAGGTAATCAAAACACATTGAGTACCTGCTATAAGTTTAAGTAGATTGTGAAATTTTTTAATTGAAAAAGAAAAATAGGAATAAAAGCAATAATATGAAGCAAGAGAGAACACAGCAATGGAAAGAGCAGAGGTTAGAATATATTAATAATGTCAATTGTGGTTTGTTGTTAAAAATGGTAATTTAGCCTATGCTACGACTTTAGCATCGTACTAGGCACTGGGATCTCTGTAAGGAGAAAAGAAAAGTGGGGGTGGGGCAGCAGATGATCCAAGTGGAAAACCATGAGACCCAGATCTTAAGAACAGATTTTTAGAAAGTCCACTGTATTTATTTTCTGTATAAAATGGTATTTTAGAAAGAATTATAAGGGGGTAGGAGAGAAAGGAGACATAGGAGAACACTTTGCACATATGAATCTTGGGGAAAATGAAGGTGATACTGGAAACTCTGGAGAATAGAGAAGGGATGGTTGTTCAAAGAAAATATATAAAGAATATCTATAAGCAGGAATACATATTCCTGTATTTTTGGATACAAGAAAGAAGGTCATATGGGCTATCGTATTTTTCCAATTTGTCTAGTATCCAACAATCATACATCAAGTAATGACTCAAGAAAGCTAATATATGAAGATATCCAAAAGAAAGATGTTGGAAACAGATAACTAAGAAAAACTTAGACTTGTATGCAGTCTAAAAATAAGCAGACCAGTAACCTCAAGTGTTTCCAGTTCGTAAACACTCAATGAGAGATTGGCAAATGAATAAATCAGTTGCTCAGTTAAGAAATCAAGCCTGAGCTGGAAGTTAGATAACAAAGGAGAACAATTTGGCAATATAGCAAAAGTATTTAGGTAAATTAGTAAGAAAGATGCTAATAAAATATGCATTCAAGAGGTATGAAGTAGTCATATGAAAAAGCTGAGGCTGCAAGCTGAACATTTAGCCAGCCTTTCTTCCTGTACTTTGGAGGGTGGAAGAGGTGTTTTATAGCAAACAATAAGAATAATTAAAATGTAAATTGTCTTGACAAATACTATAAAAATGTTGAGGCAGCATGCAGCTTTTTACCTGATAGCTTTACTTGATTCCTTCTTATTTATCATTTTTAACTAATAAAAACTAAGACCTAACTTCCCATTCTAATCTCTCACACACACACACACACACACACACACAGAGAGAGAGAATCAGAAACAATATTCTCAACCTCAGTAAGGAAAGCAAAGATCGGTTTGACATGGGCCAAGTGTCATAGGCTAAATGGTTAGGAGAGTGCAATTAGAAATGTAATATCGAAGCATAACATCAGATGTACTATGTACATGTTATTCTATGTATGATTGTTGGACACTGTGAAAACTGTAATAGGAGGATATGAGATATCAGCCTCATTCATCATGCTGAAGATAAGTCATAATCAGAGTCTCCAAAATGTGTTCTATATTGAAAAGATCTTGCCTTAGAATGCCTGCCCTGCCCACAAACTTCTTCTAAATGGGTGATCACGTACAGCTTCCATTAGAAAAGCAACCTCAGCTGGTTCCTTAAGCACAAAGCACCATGTAGCGCTAGGTGACACCTCCCTCCCCACCCTTATTCTCTGCCTGCAGATGATTGGTCGGGGGAGTTGAGCACCTGGCCCAAGGATGGCCATGTGCTATGACACGGTCTGATACAAAAGCTTCCCCCAAACACAACGTGACTCACTGAGATGGTGACATTCTTACTCTCTCAAGAATTTGAACTAAAAATATACAAAGGACATACCACTGTCAACGGATCAGAAAGAGAAAGATAAGCAAACAGAGGCTGATTAAAACCCCAGCTCACTCACATTCAACGCACATGACAAGAATGAACTCAGTTAATTCCTGCTGCTGAGAAACTAACAATTTCACTTATTCCCTAGAGTGCCTCTTCCAACACCAAACAGCCTTCCAGGTACCAAACTATTCCCAGATCCTTGAGGTTTAGCTGTAAGAATAGTCCAGAGATTCCTTTTACTCTTATTGTACCAGTTACCACTACAATAAACCAGAACAATAAGTGCAGTTGGGCCAGATTCAAGTCATGATTTTCATTTCTATTGACCTTTCCATTGTGGAAATGTACAGAGTTTTTGTTACTCCCTGATACACTTCAGTTCCCTGAGTGAAATTAAATTCCTCCATTTACTTTTTACTACCTGTATTTCAATTTTATTTATTATTATTTGTTGTTGCTGCTTTCCTTTTTTTGTTGTTGTTGTTTTTGCTTTTGTTCCTAGGATGAAGTGATATAAGGAACAACTGACTTTTCTTTAGTTTTGGCCTTGAGAGTGAGAAGGAGTAGTGAAGGAAGGATGAGGGGGGTATTGGGCAGAGGGATGAAAGTACTAACAGGATCTGAACAAGGATTGCGGACCAGGCTTCACCAGCCCCATTAGCATCCTCTCTGGGTTTTTCAAGGGATTTGGAGAGCACAGTCATGATATTAACCACCACCATGTGCTCAGCCAGGCTTAGCCCAGTCACAGCCATCCTAGGGGGACAGAATCACCTCCTCTTGTCTTATAAATAGATGTTATATGCTATAGATCTATATGTTACAGATCTGACTATACTCCAGCAAATAAAACAGACATATTTCTAGTTAGGGAAGTCTTTTCTGAATAGAAATAACCAAGAGAAATTACTAAAATCCAGTGGGGGGAGGAGAGGATTCAATCTACTAGAGAATAAATTGAAGATAAAGTTCAATCAACAAACATTTGTTAACGCTGTGTGTAAAGCTTTGCAACACATTGTGTTGTCAATAGGCAGAGCCCCAGCCCTTAAGGAACATATGGTCTATTGGAAGAGAAAGCCAAGTAAATAAGTGATTGCAATAGAGTGTGACACATTTTATAATAGAGATATGTACAATGCATTATGTGAGCACAGAAGCCTAAATAAAAATGTATGTGAGACATAGGAAAAAGGAGCCTGTAATAATCACATTTTAAAGTGGAACATGATATGAGTTTGCTAGGCTGACAATTTATTCAGATAAACAGCATGAACAAAGGCATGTAGATGCTGAGATATAAATGGTGTTCAGGGAATGAGAAGTAGCCTGTGGTGGCCGGAGTATGCGGTAGAAAGAGGAATGGCATGAGAAGAGGCTGACAGGGAAGAGTGTCCACAAAGGGCCTCAAATGCCTTGCTAAGAACAATAGATCTTACCTTACAGACAGCAGAAAATCACCCAAGGTTTTTTAACCAAAGAAGAACAAGATCAAGCCTTCAGTTTTGAAAGCATTCTTGAATGAAAGACAGAAGATGGAAGAATGACGACTGGGTAAACACGTGTTGGAAAAAGCCAATGAGAAATAAGGGAGAGTCTATATTAAAGAAGAAGAAGAAAGTGAGGGGAGGGGGAAGGTGGGGAGATGCTAGAGAGATTTCACAAATAAAATTGAAGGATGAAAGACAAGTAGATTTAACTAGAAGATAAACTCTTTAAATTGAAAGAGAGCAAAGTTTCAGATTGCAAAAAGGACCACGTAGTAATTGCAGAAGCAGGACATAAATCTCACAATTTGAGAATATAGTAGAATAGACCAAGTCACTATTGCCAAATGGATGAATTAATTTTCTACTTTGCAGATTGTCCATCCTTGCTTAATCATAGTCAACTGGGCAGAAAATCTTTCTGTGAAATAACGATATAATCAGAGGTATGAATTACATACCTCATTTGTCTCCACTGCTAGCCCTACTGTTTCACTGAGCCCTTCTAAACACATTGGTTACTTCACAACATGGTTAAGCAAACATCCCTCACACCAGCAGATATCCATTCATTTATCATTCAACAAGCATTAACTGAGCACCTACTATGTGCCAGGAATTACGCTAGGTCCTAGATATCCAGTGGTGAACTAGACAGTACAGATTCCTTCACTGACTGAGATTTCATTGTAATGAAAGTGAGAGACAAATTAAGTAGCATTTTCAATACAGTGTGTTAAAGTGCAATAAAGGGAAGTATTTCCTTTATGGTCTAGAGTAGTACCTGAGAGAGTGCATTTCTAAAAATCCCCAGGTAATGTTGATGTTTCTAGTCTAGGGACCACACTTTGAATGGCATAGATTCCCATAACCCAGTGTAAGTCATTCTCACTCAAAATCATTTGAAGAGAAATTGGCAGGAGGATGAAATCTGCATTTCGTGTGTATCATGATTTCAGCAATAGCAATTAAGAACAGAGAAAGAAAGAGCAGGTAAATACAGGCATACTTGCAGGACTCTAATGCAACTATAGCAGAAAATCCAACTGACCCTTGAGCAAGTTGGTTCAGAAAGACAATGGAGATGAGTGTCCACACTTGGGACCGCAAGCAGACATGTAGAACCAGAGCCATGAAGGTAGAAAACAAGGGCCAGGACAGAGTTCTCACTGCATCACTCATTTTGCCCATAGCCCAGTGCAGAGGGATTAGCATTTAATACCTGACCCAAAATTAAGTTATAATGATACTGTTTAAATAATTTGCTATGTGCATTTATGCTTCAAATTAAATATTTTATAAATGTATTTCATTCTTTGGGTTCATATGTTTTCAACTAATTCTTTTGTTGTCCTAATAAAACTTCTGGATCTTAAACATCCTTTTCAGGCAAGATTAAAGAGAGTACCTGAGCTAGGAGAATTTAGCTGACTGGGATCCTGAGACCATCTACCTTGTCTTTTAAAGAAAGTAAAAGGCCAAGAGAAGCAGAAAGAAAATGGGAAAGAGAGGAATCTGCTCCTGTTTATTCAGTTAGCCTCTGTCACACCTGAATTATAGGATACTGCAAATCCAGCAAGACACAAAAACATAAAACAAGCAATAAGGAAACATCAATAAAAGACCCTTTCCCAACGGAATGTTCTTTACTTTGCATTTAATACAATATAAAGAATCTAAAATGTGTGCTTAAATTTCAGGATATGTGTGTATACCATTAACACAAGATATTTAAATGTGCATCTAAGTCAGCATCTGAAAAATGGCTCGCCTAACTGCCAGAGTTCCACCTGACTATATTCCATGAGCTTTACACCTTGTTGCCCTTCAGGAAGCTAGAATTCTCAGGCTGTGTGTCCTGATAAAAGCCTCAATACAGAGAGTCACCCCAGGTGAGGAGGTACATCACACCTCCTCATTTTGAGGATGGGCCCTAGACTATCAAGAAAAACCAGGAATCATAGTTTTGCATTCCTTGACTTTTGTTATATTGATAATCAAAAACTACCTTACGGGGTATTTCTGAAGTTCAACTGTTAACATTGTTATACTCTTTGGGCCTTTCCTACACTTGCTCTTGCCCGCATTCAGCCAGGACTCGACGCCAGTAAAGGAATTAAATAAGTGAAATTTGTTTTCTGTGCTCTTTACTATTCTGACAACCATCAGATACTAGAGTCCTCCTGTTGCTCCCAGCTGCCCACAGACCTCTGTAGCACCCACGCTGGACCAATAGCCCAGGCTCAGAAACCATTTTCTTTCTCTCTTCCTTTGGAAACAGCTCCCGCAACAGCTGAGGAAATTTTCCCCCATCCCCATTTCATATGGCTCCAAGGAGGCGTTCCATCACAGAATGCCAGTCCCAGCAAGGAGTGGGCACGAGACCAAGGTCTGGTCAATCCGGGTCCTTTCCTGGGATTATAGATGCTGCCTGAGAATTATTAAAATGGGAGCCCAGAGGTGCAAGTGGCTATATGCTCTACTATTTGAAGGCACCAAAGCTAATGAGTCCAACGCAGAGACAGAAGATAAAATCAGAGTTGGAGATACAGAGGAAGCCATAGCATTTTTGCTAATGAGAAATCAGAACAGTTAATTTCACCACTAACTCTTATGATTCTTGCAAATACATGCAATAATAATCATAGTTTAATAGGTTACTTCTCTCAAGTAATATATTTGAAATTAACTTGAGACTTACTCTGGTAGACTGAAAAGAATACTGAATATGTTGTAAGACAACCTATGTTTAAATTTCAATTCCAAAATTATTAGCTGAATGGTATCAGGAAAGCAGTGTTATCTCTCAGAATCCAGTTTCTTCCTCTACAAAACACAGGTAAAAATACTTACTCCCCAGATTATTGTGAGAGTTAAATTATATAGTACTCAAAAAGTGCTTTAGTTAACTACAAAGCCAGAGAGTAAAATAGAAAGACAGAAAAAGAGATTGAAGGGGATGGGAAGTAAAGTCAAAAAATCTTTAAAATTGCCTAAGATAATGCAATGATATTAAAAGGATTCTAATTTGATAAATAATGCTAAGAAGTCAGACACTTGATGTCTATCCAGAAACTGCCCAGCACTTTTAATCCAAATTCTAATTTGATCTCAGAGCCCTCCAGTGTTTGATACAGGATGCATCTAAATCCTCCTGTTTTCAGTGCTGTTCCCAGAAAAAAGAATAAAAAATTATTGTCATATTATACTGAAACTAGACCTTGGAGAGCGTATATTCAATTCCCACATTTATGAGAGGAGGAAACAGAGGCACCAAGGGGCTATACATACATACAATATTTCAGAAGCCAAAATCATACTATTTATTTTGAAATTTCACCCTTTATATTTTTCCTGAGTATCAAAATTCAGCAATTACCATTTTGATATAAATAAGATCCACTCTTATTTAAAATGTATAATTAAGGTGTATCTATACTGATTGGGACCAAATTATCACTCAGTAATGTAAACATGATTTAAATATACATTTACGTCTTGGAATTATTTTAGAACAGATGCTTTGGCAATTAAAATGCAAGTATTTTTTAATCAAAGCCTGTACTTATGACAGTTCTTTGATGCCCCCTACTGGCCATAACATTATCATCCAATGTACAACATGAATTCTTTCTGCATGACCCTCTAATCTGCTTATCATATGCCTGAACACTAGGAAGGCTGACTTGGGGAATAAAATAAGTAAATAAAGGGATATACAAAATACAAAAATGTATCAAAAACATTGAGCCAATAATATAAACCCAAAACAAATCACTACTAGGTAAATTTTCAAATTACTGGGTAAACCAGTTTCACTTAATATTTAATTTATGAAACATAATAATGATGAAGTTAATTTTGTTCTTATTTTTAAATTTTCCTATTGCATCAGACTCTATAAGAATGGTCTATTGAGAAGTGTAGCAATATAAAAAATATGAGTAAATGCCCTAACCAGTCAGATAACCTTAAGATCTAAGTGAACTTAACTAAAATACATTCCTAATTCCCATACAATTTTATATACACACATACTCATGCACACACACTGAACACCCTGCATGGCATAAATATCATACTTTTGACCCAAAGAAAAATCACGACCCCTAGAATAAACCAAATTATGGTTAGCCTAATGCTATAACCAATTAAATCCCTGATAGCCCTCCATGACCGAATCCCACCACCACCAACACATCATCTCTGGAGCCCCTGTGTTTCCCAGCCTCTCATAGACAAGTCTATCAAAACATTCCTCATATGAAGACCCACAAGGCCCTACTTCCCAAACAACCATTTTTGAGACCCACCATCTACTCATGTTGAACATCCTAAAGGGCGCCTGTGTTGATTCCTGAGCCATCTTTGCTGCAGTCAGACCTGAGACTTTATGCTCCCTGTATGACACCTCTTCCTGTCCCTGAGGACCCCAGCTCCTCGTCCCAGAGTTCTCTTTTGATTTCTGCACCCCCCACCCTTTTTCTACCTGTCCCTCACATCCCAGCCCTATGGCTGTATTCATTTCTAGGGTCACCATAACAAAATACCACAGGCTTGTGGCTTAAACGATGGAAATGTATTTTCTTACAATTCTGGAGGCCAGAAGTTCAAGATCAGGATGTCAGCAGGTTTGGTTTCTCCTAAGGCCTCTCTCCTTGGCTTACAGATGGCTTCTGTCTCACTGCGTCTTCGTATGGTCTTTCCTCTGTGCACACACAACTCTGGTGTCTGTGTCCAAATTTCCTCTTCCTGTAGGGACACTAGTCAGATCAGATTAGGGCCCACTCTACCAGCCTCATTTAACCTGATCACCTCTGTAAAGGCCCTTTCTCCAAATTCAGTCACTTTCTGAGTTGTAAGGCCTTGTGGCTTTAACATATGAATTTGGAGATAGGGGGCCCACAACATAGCTCATAATACCAATGGACACCTAATAACAGGCCTCATGGTGTAGGACCTCGTGTCCATGTGGTAAGTGTGGAGTCCTTCCCCACTGCCCTGCCCATAGATTGAGTGCCTCCTATCTGGGATGAAAGCTGAGGTAGGTAGGTTGGTTGGTTGGTGGGTTGGTTGGTTGGCTGGTTGGTTTTAGAGATAGGGTCTCACTCTGTCACCCATGCTGGAGTGCAGTGACATGACGATAGCTTACTGTAGTCTGAAACACCTAGACTCAGGTGATCCTCCCACCTCAGCCCCTTGAGTAGCTGGGACTATAGATACACACCACCTCGCCTGGCTAATTTTTTTTTTTTTCTAGAGACAGGGTCTCACTATATTGCTCAGACTGGTCCAAATTCCTGGCATCAAATGATCCTCCCATCTTGGGCTCCCAAGGTGCTAGAATTACAGGCATGAACCACCATGCCTGGCTGAAAGCTGACGTTCTGATTGTTGCTTGGCTCTATTCCAAGTTTCTCCTTCCCCAAACACAGAATCTTATCAGCCTGGAAAATGTCCGCACGGTTAATGTTGACCATTAAATATATCCATTTTTTCTGGTCTACTGGGTATGTCTTGGGCTGAATCACAGGTTCATCTACCTCAACTACACCATGTTGACAAAATATTACCACTACTTACTATAATAACGGTGTTAAAACCTTTATTGAGTTCTAACCATGTCCCAGACATTTTGACAAGCACTTCTCATGCATAATCCTCACTATAATCCTGTAAATTTCATGCATAATAGATGTTCAATAATTGTATGAAGAAATTAACGAATGAATGCTATCATTGTGCTTATTTTATAGTTGAGGATATATAGACTCCTAGAAACTAAGTAGTTTGCTCATGGCCCTGTCACCAGCAAATGGCAGAGCTGGTTCTCTTCACCATGCCTCATGCACTGCCATGCCTTGTGCATATGCCCAGAGTTGCAGCAGCCAAGCCATCTGGTGCCTTTTCTCCTTAGGACTCAATCTTGAACATTAGCTCATGCTTCAAAGATACGGGACAAGTAAAAATTGTTCTATGACTCTCAAAATCAAAACTCAAGTGCTAGACAGGCACACTTACATAGACAGGGTAAGAGACATATTTAAGATTGAAAGCGTTTTATTGCTTTGGCAGTTTTAAAACATAGCTCTAAACTATATGATACTACTCTCATCTTGAGGTGAGAGCTATGTCTCTTTTCTTTGAATCTAGATGAGTTTATGACTGACTAGACCAATAAAATAAAACAAAATTATACTTTGTCATCTAAGGCTAGGTCAGGAAAGACCATCAATTTTCCATCTGCTCTTTGAATGCTCGCTCTGGAAGAAGCCACCACCATGTAAGTCGACCTACCCTGAGACCACCATCCTAGAGAGCCCAGGTGTAAATGATCTGATTAACAGTCCCAAATGAGTTCCCAGCTGACAGCCAGCATCTGCTTCCATGGGAATAAGCCATCTTGTAAGCCAAATTGAGCCTTCAGAGGACTGCAGACCTAACAGACATCTGATAGCAAATGTGTGAGGCATCCCAAGCAAAAATTGCCTACTCAAACTCTTCTTGATTGCTCACAATTTTGTGGGCAAATAAATGGTGGTTGTGAGCCAGTACATTTTGGAGTAATTTCTTATGCAGCAATAGCAATCAGAGTATTCCGCCCCCCTCCCCCGCCACCAAATATTTATTTTTCTTGTTACCCTAAGCTCCTGACTTTGTCCCAGTATCCTAAACACTGGAGAGCCCTAACAATCATACCCAACTGTGGTTTGGATGTTTGTTAGATAAGTTTCCAACAAAGGCACATAGAAAACAAAAAAATTCATGAAACTGAAACAGAAGTACATAGACACATTTCTGAAAATTTAGGTTGATTGATTTTTACTTTTTAAAAAGCAATAAATAAAATATTGTTGCTTGGAATGAGCACACGGAAAGCATAAATGGACTCAAGGCAAATGCACTCCAGAAAATCATGGGAGAGAGCCCTTATCCTCAGACCATTCTCATTTTTCAGAGTATATGGATGATTTAAAGATACCTTCATCTGCTGTCTCTGTATTTCCCTGATGCCAAATTCTGCTGTGGAGAATTCTCCTGAGGTACTTAGTCCCCTACGCTTAGTAGAGTACCCACCCAGTTATCCACCAAAGTTCCTGTCCCTACTAGGGTGCTACCCACAAGGAAGACACAAGACTAACACTCATGAAAACAATCATCTCTATACCCTCTGTCTCAGGAAATGCAATGCCTGAAGGTTAGAACACATGCCACTTCTCCTTAAGGCAAAAGTCTCCACCCCTCATCCAGAAAAATCTATCCTCATTGACTTGAAAGTCCTCAGCCTTTGAAACTTAAAACCTCTCTCAGATTGTGCTTTCCAGGTATTAGTGTTTTTGGAAATGTCTTCATTAATCTCTAGCCCACACAGACAGATGCACATACACAACCTACAAGTGTTATTGTTTACTTCTTTCCTGATAGTATAGAAATTCCAAAGTTTAAAAATACAACTAGTCACCAGTAACAATGAGCACACTCAGTGCTCAGATCTTGGTTCCTAACACCATCCTCCAATAAAAAGAACTGGGATGCCTTTAAGAAATGACGGGTTCTAGTGCTGAGGCAGGGAATATATAAGATGAGTCTGAAGCATCTTGTAGTTCCAGAAAACAAAATGTGCCAAAAAAACACAATGATAGGTGTATGGCAATGGGATACTGGAGCTGCCAATGGCCAAACCTAGACCAGTTTAAGCAACAAAGAAAATAACATAGCATTGGATTATAGCCTAAAGAATAAAATAACTATTATAAGTCCATAATATATAAATAAATGATTAAATAAATAATGGGATAAATAGAAAAATCGCCCATCAAGTTCTCCAAATAAATTAGATACTGCCCCTTAGTGTGGGTTGTGAAAAATGACTTTCTTCCAAAAAGTACAATGCAGAAAGGGAGGAAAAAGACTAACTGTGCCAGTGGAGAAACCTGACAAACACTGCCTCAGTCAGGTGATCAAAGTTAATATCAGCAGTAATAAATCATGGCGATAGCATGTGCCCTTAATATGATGTGATGAGAATAGCACTTTGCCTCTGTGGTCTTCCTCCCAAACACCCATATCATCCCCATTCTCTTCATGAGAAAAATAGCAAAGAAATCTAAATTGAGTGATAGTCTACAAAATACTTGATGATTATTCCTCAAAACTGTCAGAGTCATCAAAAAGAAAGTGTCAGAAACTGACACAGTCTAGAGGAGCTAAGAAGACATGACAACTAACTGTAATGTGGTTTCCTGGATGGGATCCTGGGACAGAAGAAGAATAGCAGGATAAAAAACAAACAGGTTTGAAAAAAAGAACAAGCTGAGGAAATCTGAATAAAGTGTTAACTTTAACAAACTAATAATGTGTGATTATTATTACATACATTATGCATATATTAGTTGCACCAAATGTTTCATACTAACATAAGATGTTAACAGGGTGGGGTGGCTCACACCTGTAATCCTAGCACTTTGGGAGGCCGAGGTGAGCGGATTGCCTGAGCTCAGGAGTTTGAGACCAGTGTGGGCAATATGGTGAAACCCCATCTCTACTAAAATACAAAAATTAGCCGGATGTGGTGGCACGGGCCTGTAGTCCCAGCTACTCAGGAGGCTGAGGCAGGAGAATTGCTTGAACTTGGGAGGCAGAGGTTGCAGTGAGCTGAGATCGTGCCACTGTACTCCAGCCTGGGTGACAGAGCAAGACTTTGTCTCAAAAAAAAAACCTCTTTTTTTAAAATGTTAACAATAGAGGAAACTGGGTATGGAGTACATGGGAATGATCCATACTATTCTGCAACTCCTTGTAAATCTAAAATTATTCTAAAATTTAAAAATTATTTTAAAAGAATATCTGCTACCACTCTATCAAATTTTCATAATTATTTAAATTTTTGTGTATTTTATTTATATATTTCAACAATCTCATTACTCTTACATGTCATGCTTAACAAACTCAAGAATCAAATGCTGTACTATTGATGTGAACACTTTGCTAAGTTATACTCTAATGTGTTTCCTGTAGTTTGCCATTTCATATGCATGCCCTATAAAGAGCTCATATAATAAAATAGATGCCTAAGATAGTATTCGATGTGTTTACTATCTGTGCTTAACTGTCTGCAGTACCTCACATTGCAATGCTCACAATTATAAAACACATTTTCCTGTTATGCTTTTCTACCTTGATTATAAGTTATTGATGGCATATTTCCATTTCACTTTTATTAATTCTATGAGATTTCTTTCCTCTTCGCAATTCCAATTATTCTTCTTACAATTGAATATTAAATGGGACATTTCCTAATCTAATCTAGTTTCATCAGAAACTTAACAGATAACAGGTATCTCAACATTTTAGAGAGGGGCCAAATACAGGACTGGCTAAAAAGCACCCAAAAAATCAAGATTACAACCCTTAGCACGTTACCAGGATATAGGAGAGAAAGCTAAGAAATGACTTAAAGTTATTGGTGAGTTCTTGGAACAGAATTGTCAGCATGTCAGGCATTCCAACCCCAAACTCCACCCTGATTAGCTAAGCGCCTTCCCCTACCACTAGCTCAAGGACGGGGCTTTCAAAGGAATGCTCAGAGAGAAAGGTGGTGTTTTCTAGGAGGATAAAAGGTGTGCAATGAGGAAGGGAGCGCCCAACTAAACATGTACTGAGCTGCAGGCTTATGTTACTCTGTCCTGGCACAGCCATGAGAGACAGTTTAACCTGCATCCTCCAGAATTGGAGAGTAGGTACTGGGGCCTACCTTTTATCTAGAAATTCTTAAAATGAGAAGCTGCCTGGAGTGGCTTTAGGAGCCAGGAGATAAACCTGGGATGTGAGAAAGCCGCACTTGCACCCATCTGAGGAAGAATGTCTCCAAAGGCCTGGGGTGAGCACGGCAGCAGAAGTAAAGCTTGAGTGACCTCTAAGGGCCCTTACCCCGGAGGACTGCCTGGAGAGATGTGGTGAGCCCCACAGAAAGAGACTGCATAGTGTAGACTAGAAGGGACCTCAGAAGCCATTTGCTGGGGAATGCATCACCAACTTCAGGGAAATGTTGAAGGCTTTGGTAAGGGAAAGGAAGCTGGTGTTTCTTAAAAGTCCGTAAAATGCTCCACGAGAGAAAGAAACAGCATTTGGGCATGAGCCACCCGGAGAGCACCAATTCCAGATTACAAGCCTACCAACCAATGCAGACTTGCTTCTGCTAGCCATGACCAGAACAGATGTTGAAACTACAGCAACTCTCCTACTAAAAAAATTTTGTTGTTGTTGTTGTTGTTGTTGTTGTTGTTGAGACAGAGTCTCGCTTTGTCGCCCAGACTGGATAAAAGATATTTTTAACCTGAAAACAAAACATCTTAATGGGTTCTCTTCGAATTGCTAGATTTTTTTCTGTAACTACAAGGTTAGAAACAGGTAGCATTTTGGAAGAAAGGGAGGGAGAGAGGAAGGGAATATTATTGTTATTATTACACATCCTGTGGCAAAAAAATAGTGTCTGGCAGACCAGCTTTAATTTTAGAATCACACAAATTGATATTTAAGAGAATGCAAAACCTAAAACAGTCCTAGAAAACCTAAGTCAAAATCATATTGATTCTGCCTGAAACCAACTGTTATATAAATACACATTGCAACATAGGATTATTCAGGAGAAAGAGCTTGTTGGCATAGTGTTAAATAATGCTTAGCAACCAAATGACAATCTCCTCACTACACAAATACATGTGTCAGTCCCTGCTATTATGAAGAGTTCAGTCACTCACAAACTTCAATTAGAGTTCATGAATCAACACTCTGTATTAAGAAACACAACTACTCTTACCAGCACAACAGTGCAGATTTCTTTAGGAAATTGTCTTACAAATTTCTCATCCATGACCACAATTTATAATAGTCCTTGCCAAAGTATTGCCAAAAAACTCTTCCCTAAAATTTGAGAACTAATCCTATAGGATTAGAGCCTCACGCTTATAACCTCATTTAACCTTAATTACCTCCCTAAAATCCCCATCTCCTAAATACAGTCACATTGGGGCTTAGGGCTTTGACATATGATTTGAAAGGATCACATTTTAGTCGATAATACCAACTTTTATGGAATAACAGCACCCTGATTAGTGTAAGAATGGCCGGAATAAAAATACAGAGCTGGCCGGGCACGGTGGCTCACGCCTGTAATCCCAGCACTTTGGGAGGCCGAGGCAGGTGGATCACCTGAGGTCGGGAGTTCAAGACCAGCCTGACCAACATGGAGAAACCCCGTCTCTACTAAAAATACAAAATTAGCCGGGGTGGTGGCACATGCCTGTAATCCCAGCTACTCGGGAGGCTGAGGCAGGAGAATCACTTGAACCCTGGAGGTGGAGGTTGCGGTGAGCCGAGATCGCGCCATTGCACTCCAGCCTGGGCAAAAAGAACGAAACTCTGTCTCAAAAAAAAAAAAAAAAAAATACAGAGCTTTATTCTCTTCTCTAGCTCTGAGTTCTTCTAAGTTCTCTGAGTTCTAAGACAGCTTTCTTCAAAATAATGTATCATTTATTCAGATGCCATTAATTTGATATTGGTGTTATCCCAACTGGAGAATCTGAACCTTCCATCTATCTGTACCACATACCCAAAAGGAGTATACCATTAGTGGAGCAGAATTGGAGTACCAAAAGGAAATAAATTTTGGTCAGGTATGATGGCTCATGTCTATAAACCCAGCACTTTGGGAGGCCGAGGTGGGCAGATCACCTGAGGTCAGGAGTTCAAGACCAGCCTGGCCAACATGGTGAAACCTCATCTCCACTAAAAATACAAAAAAAGAAAAAAATTAGCTGAGCATGCTGGCAGGCACCTGTAATCCCAGCTACTCAGGAGGCTGAGGCAGGAGAATCGCTTGAACACAGGAGGTGGGGATTGCAGTGAGCTGGGATTGCACCATTGCACTCCAGCCTAGGCAACCAGAGTGAGACTCTGTCTCAAAAAAAAAAAAGAAAAGAAAAGAAAGAAAGGAAAAAAAAATCAACTGCCACCACTGGTATATAAGTAATGAGCTGGTTTCCAATTGTCCTGATCTGGCCATAAGAGCAGCTTGGCAGGCTCTTCCTTCAGACACCATTCATCTTTAACCAAATAACTGAACAAATAGTGTTCAGTCCTCAAATCTTAAAAAAAAAAAAAAAAAATTCTTTTTGAACATTTCTGGGTCTCTGATTGCACAAGTCAAACCCAAGTTTCTTTATAGAAATAAAGAGTAGAACAGAGGCTACTAGAAGTTGGGAAGGGTAGGGGGTAGGGAAGGATAAGAAAAGATTTGTTAAAGGATACAAAATTACAGTTAGATAGGACCAATAAGTTTTAGTTTTCTGTAGCACGGTAGGATAACTTAACAATAATGTGTTGTGTATTTTCTAAGAGCTAGAAGAGATGATATTGAATGTTTCCAACATAAAGACTGATAAATGTTTGAAACTGATATGCTAATTATCTTGATTTCATCATTATAAATTGTATCAAAATGTCACCATTTACCCCATAAATATATACAATTGTTACATGTCAATAAAAATAAATAAATGTTTTCTAAAAAGTCTTTATTTGGATAGCCAAGGCCCTCCTTAATCCATCTTTATTTAAGAACCTGGCCCTGGTTCCCATTACTCCCCAGTATGACCCCCTGGTCACTCTTCTTTTGGCTCTGGGCATCCCATGAAAGTTTGATTCTTGGGGCCAGGTGCGGTGGCTCACACCTGTAGTCCAAGCACTTTGGGAGGCCGAGGGGGGTGGATCACATAGGCAGGAGATCGAGACCATCCCAGCTAACATGATGAAACCCCATCTCTACTAAAAATACAAAAAAAAAAAAAATTAGCTGGGCGTGGTTTTGGGCACCTGTAGCCCCAGCTACTCCGGAGGCTGAGGCAGAAGAATGGCATGAACCCAGGAGGTGGAGCTTGCAGTGAGCCAAGATCGCACCACTGCACTCCAGCCTGGGCGAGAGCGAGACTCTGTCTCAAAAAAAGAAAGTTTGATTCTTAGATTGTTCCTTTTGTTCTTGGTACCTCAGGACCTTGCACTTTGGAGTGAATTTTAACAAAGAAGAATCTAGAAATTAGAGACTCTTCCATGCTTAGGACTCAATCTAAGATTTAGAGTCTCAATTCCTTAGTGACTTCCATTTCAAGAGTTCCCACTTCCTGTTTTACTTCAAGTCCCACCTTCTTGAAGAACTCTTATTTCTTAGCCATTTTTGTGGAATTACTCTTCTTTAATTTCAAGATCCATGCTACCCAATCTAGCTATGCAGTACAACCCTTATTACTAGTTCTAGTTCTTTTTCATAAGCAGGTCTTAAAATGAAGTATAAATTCCTACAATGGAGGTACTATTGACTTTTAACATCAAAAGAGCTCAACACTTTGTGGAAGCATAATTCAATATTTTTCTCATCAAAGTGACTTGAATTCAAATCAAATCAACCCTCCCAAATATTGTTCTCCTTCAAATCAACCTTCTCAAATAACATTAATTACTGAAGGTAGTCTGCATCTGGAATTTTATTTAAGCTTGACATCACAGCCAATTCTGGAGCAACAAGTATGTGATAGTGATAGCAACAGGAGGCAGAGAAATTTTAGGCAGAGAGGGGTGGGTCCCTGACAAAACCCCACCTTCAAACCAAAAAGCCTAAAACCCACAGCCCAAAGGCAGAACTTCTATGTCTGTTTTCCTGCTCAAATGTTGCCTTTTCCTAAACTACTCATGGCCCACCCTGCCCCCTATCCTGTGCCTATAAAGACCCCAGACTCAGTCAGAGAGAAGGGGTGAAGCAGCTGAACATTGGAAAGAAGTGATTTGACTTCAGAGGAACGGCTTGACAGCTTGACTTCGGAGGACTTGAGAGGAAGATTACCTGCCCACCCCATCCTCTTTCCAGCTCCCCTTCCCATTGGGAGCCACTTTCATCATTCAAAAATCCTCCACATTTACCATCCTTCAATTCATTCATGTAACCTCGTTTTTCCTGGACATCAGACAAGAGCTCAGGAGCCATGAGTGTGGATACCCAAAAAAAAGAGGTTGTCACACCGGTCCTTTACCCTCACTGGTGGAGGGCAACTGCCCCACGTTACAAGGCAAAGGGCCCACTAAGCTGTTAACACTTAAGCCAGCCATGAATGGCAGAGCTGAAACAGCACTGTAACATGCCCTCTGTGGCTTCAGGGATCACAGGCACCCCCACCTGGATGCTGCCATGGGCCCACACAGAGTGTGCACCTGCTGCCATTTTTATGCTTGTTTCATTGGAGGAAATTGAAAGATAAAAGAGCTTTGGTAGTCTCAGTGGAGTCTTAGGTGAGACACTGGACATCTTCTCTGAAGAATGCATTTCCACCAGAGTTTCAGAAACTGCTCGTGTAATGCCACAATGAACTAGAGTAAGAAATGCCACCTTTAAAATGCAGATGTCTGGTTGACAGGTCGGTTAAATGTGGTAGATTTCTGACTATAAGCCAGCTATTTATTTGGATTTTGTGAAAACTAGAAGTTTCATAAAATAACAACAGAATTACATTCTTCAGATGAACAGACCAAACTAGGAGACCCTTGACTTTGTAGCTGTAACTCATATTTAGCTAGTTTATTTGGTCCATAAAGAGAAACCAAAAACAATTGACTGGTACTACAAATAAACCCATGCAATATATTAGATCTGACCCCTAGAGATATTTTCTTATGTGCCCTTAGTCACTAAGCTTTGACCCTCTTAATCAATGGAACCATATGTCATCTGGGGTTTTTAAATATGAAAAGTACCCAGGAACAAACAGAAGAAACAATATGTTGTTTCTAAGAACAAGTGAGAGATTATTGATCATGATACATAAGAGTTCACTCAGCTGCTTTCCTGTAGATGAATGAGTGGGAGAAAAGAAAAACAGGTTGGTGAAATAGATCTCATGTAAAGAAGTGGATATCCTCCACTCTTTTGGCATACCCAACTTATGACTATAAATTTGTGCCACAGATTTTTCCACCTAGCAACCATACAAAACCATCTGTGCTCATCTGGTAACTGCTCCGAATAACTTAATTCTCCTGGTTTCAAAGCTAACATAATGTGAAACACAAAAAGAAAACAGGGACTTGAAAGAAATTGCAGAGAGGCGGAATTTTTGCCAATCCTGGACTTGGCATTCTAGCAAGCTTATTCTAATAAGACAAAAATCCTACCTACAGGACATTTTCCAGGATAATTTTTAATATGCTATTATTTTTAATAATCGTAGCTTATAACTTCATTAACTAAAGAAACCTAAATTTTATCTGCTCATGGAGGGAGGCAATTGGATCATTGGGGCAGTTTCCCCCATGCTGTTCTCATGATAGTGAGTTTTCATGAGATCTGACGATTTTACAAGTGTTTGGAAGTTTCTCCTTTGCACATCTCTCTCCTGTTGCCATGTGAATAAGGTGCCTGCTTCCCCTTCCACCATGACTGTAAGTTTCCTGAGACCTCCCCAGCCATGCAGAACTGTGAGTCAATTAAACCTCTTTCCTTTGTGAATTACTCAGTCTCAGGAAAGTTCTTTATAACAGTGTGAAAACGGACTAATACAGAATTCTATTTGGAATTGCATTAAATTCACTTATTAGCTTTGTGAGAATTGACATTTTATAACATTGTCTTTCAATTCAATAAGAAGATATGAATTTCCATTTGTTTTCATCTTATTTAACTCCCTAATCTCTAACCTCTGCCAATAAAATAAAACCTTTAAAATACTTTTAAAGATTTTTTCTTTCTCTCCCCCTCCTCTATGACATCCCTAATTCTAGGTGACATCTTGAAAAAATGAATTTTTCTAAAATATTAAGTATTTTTTAATTTTTAGGGCATTATTAGCACTTACCATAATCATTTAGTCACTTACCAAACATTTACTGACAGCCTACCACATGCTCTGCATAGTTTGATGCACTGAGGGAAAAATCTCTGCTTTTATAGAGTTTATGTTCTAGTATGGGGAGACAGATGCTAGACAAAATAAATGAATAAATTACATACTATCTTAGAAAGTGATAAATGCAATAGAGAAAACCAAAGCATAGAAATAGGATGGAATGCTACAGCCTTGAGCATTGAGTGAAGTGTGCATTAAAATGTTAAATAGCATAATCTCAGAAGGCCTGAAGGAGAACGTGGTGTTAGAGAAAAGACTTGAAAGAGATAATGGAGAGAGTCCTATAGATGGCTAAGGAAAAGCAATCCAGGCAGAGGAACAACAAGTAAGACGGCACTGAGGAGGGATCATTCCCAACCTATTCAAAAACAACAAGAAGAAGTGTGAAGTGTGATTGACAAGGAATAGAGGGGCAGCATCGGGGATATCAGAACAGTCAGAATAGTGAGAGATGAGGTTTTAGGGATTATGGGAATCAGATCAAATAGGGCCTTGCTGCATAATATGAGGACTTCGACTTCACTCTAAGGGAAATTGGGAAGCCATTGGACAGTTCTTAAAAAGAGCACCATGATCTGACTTAGTGTTTAACAGAGTGATCAGTCTGATTGCTGAGTTAAGAATACAGTGTAGGGAGACAAGATGAGTTAGGAAGCTATTGCAATAATCTAGACAAGAGATAATAGTCATATGGTCCAAGGGACTAGTGGTGAAAAGTGGTCAATAAATAACATATTTTTAAAGATAGTAGAGCCAATGAGGTTTAATGGGGGATTAGATGTGGGGTGTATGAAGAAAAAAGAGGTCAAGAATAACCCTAAGGATTTTTGCCTGAACAACTAGAAGGACTGAATTCCATTAACTGAAACAGAGAAAACCATGAGAGGAATAAGATCAGTGAGGGGGCAGTTTGATTTTGGACTTCTACTAGACTTACAAATAGCTATGCTGAGATGATGTTTGGTTATATCCCCAATTGGTATTGAGAAGGGAGGTCCAGACTAGAGAGATAAATGTAGGTGTTGTTAGAATATGGTTGATATTTGGAAGTATATAACTGAGTAAAATTGTCAATGAAGTGAGTAAAAATAATGAAGAGGAAAATAATGAAGATTTTACCCTGAGAAATACCAAACTTAAAAGACTGGGAAGACAAGAGCATTCAGCAAAAGAGAGAAAAAGTGGCTAGTGTGGTTCCAGAAGCCAAATGAAGAAAGTGTTTCCAGAATGAAGGAATGATCAGCTCTGCAAATACTGCTGATGAGATGATGAAAACTTAGAATTGACCAGGGGATTAGCAACATAAAGGTCACTGGTGACCTCAACAAGAGAAGCTTTGGTGATGTGAATGGTACAAGAGAAGGTTTAAAAATATAAATAGCACAGACTTGTGGGCAGCATCTGAAAAAGGAAGTGATACATTTATTAAAGTTGGACCTATATTTACACTTGCATTATTAACTATAATTTTATTTCTTTGTATGCGTTTTTAAATGGTCAATTAGCAAGTAATAAAATGCATCTTCATCTCATACTAAACACTCATTTTTTTCTCAGTAGGTGGTTATTGTACAAGTAGTTATGAATTTCATATTCTAACACTTTCTAGCAACCTCATTGAATTAACATGCTAACAGAATGACAGGAGCCAGGAAGGCCCATGGTCTTCCTTAAACTCATAAACTATTATGTTTTACAATGGTACCTCCGAGCTCTCAACTGATAACTGTGCCAAACGGTAAAGTAAGATAACACGAATTCTAGTCCAGAGCCCTATCTCCAACTTAAATAATGTTTGCAAGTTCTAGTTAGGCAGTGAGGGAGAAAAAAAAGTGTCATGTATGATGGATAGCACTAATATATAATATTTTTATCAAAGAACTATCAGCCCCTTAAAACCCAGTTTTCAAAATTGATCTACATATAAAAAAGGACAGTAGCAGGGAAATAATGCAATCCAAATATTCCAGGTTTGGTAGAAAGTGTCTTCATGTCAGATTGCATACTAGATAGAGATCAAACACAAAAGCAGCAGCAGCAGAAGAAAATATTGTAAGTGAGAATGTTTATAGTTTCACTCCAGTGGATTTTGTGAATAAAGACACAATTGAGAATTCCCTTGAAAAGTTTCATGTCTCAAGCCATTATGAAGGGTATACCATACTTTTTTCAAAAAGTGGAATTAAACTAAATTTCTCAAAGTTGCACCCATCTTGTCTCATGCATAGTTCTTTGATTACCGATTTAACCCCAAAAATTCGGAGTAAACATTCTCACCCACATAGTTTATGAAGCACATCAGGGCCAGGTGCAGTGGCTCACACCTGCAATCCCAGCACTTTGGGAGGCCAACGCAAGCAGGTTGCTTAAGGCCAGGAGTTTGAGACCAGCCTGGACAACATAGTGAGACACCAAAAAAAAAATTTTTTTTTAATTAGCCAGGCATTGTGGTACATGCCTTAGTCCTAACTACTCAGGAGGCTGAGGCAGAGTGATCATTTAAGCCTAGGAGTTTGAGGTTAGTGAACTATGATCATACCTCTGCACTGCAGCCTGGGTGACAGAGTAAGACTGTATCTCCAAAATAAAAAATTGGAAAATAAAATCTAACATGCAACACATTAGCTAGAAACTCACATGGTAAAGGGAGTGTGATGAGAGAAAATTCTAATGATGAAGATGTGGAATACAATCAAGGTGCTACCTTAATCCATAAGGAAACTGAGTGTGATAAATGAGGGTAAAAATAAGTTTATCATTTATAAAACTGTGAATTATTTGTTGTAAACCAAATAATTAAAAACATAGACTACTGAATGACTACTACATGCAACATACCATTGAATGTCCTTGAATCTTTGGAGAAAGATTATTTGACATTAAAAACAACAAGAGAAACTACTGATATGTTATTCTGCTCAGTTTTTCAGCTAACATATCAGACAGATATTGTTTAAAAATATCTTTCAAACACTCATCATAATAATAAGTTTAACACACACATACAATATACCGACTCTGAAAGTATGGAAAGATTATAAAATGTCAATAAATGGCTTTTATTTTTCCCTTTCTGCTTAACTTTATTTCTAATTTTTCTACAATGAAACTGAATTACTTGTATAATTTTTGAGAGTTAAGTTTGTTGAAATGTTTATGCATAGAAGAACAGTTGCTAGCCAAACTTGTGGTACCTGAACTAAAAAAATTAATTAAAGAGTACTTCACCCAATCTTCACAGGTTACATATGAAAAAACTGAGGTAAAGAAAGATTATGTCAGTTTTGCTAATAATGGGCTGAATGCGTATATTATGTAACTCTGTAGTTCTCGACCCTGGCTGATTTAAAGGATAAAAACAAAAACAGACCTGGCTGGACCCTACCCCAGAATTAGAATTGAATTAGTATTGGGGTTACTATTTCTCAGAAGCTCCAAGTTCCCCACACTGTCGCCAAAGAATCTAAGAAAAATGGGGAGAGGAGACTTCATTACATCAAAATAAATACGGTGGCAACTTTAAAAAACATCTCTGTAAGAATTTCCTTTTCCTAAACATACGTATCCATTAAATGTGTGATCCCAGCTCATTGCAAAACAAAGCTTGGCAATAGGGATAATGTATCTATCTCTTATACTAAGGGTGTAATTGCTGCTTCTTTGCATCTTTTAGATGAATTTAGGTTTCAGACTCTGCAAAGGATTATAAGAGCAATATGTATTGAATGCTTACTAGGTGCCAGGCTTTGTTCTACATGTTTTACTCAATTATCTCAATCGAATATAATAAAACAGAATAATGTGCTCCATCTCACAGGCTAATGAGAAACGGGAAAATATAAATTTAGTAAGTGATTAAATTTATAACAAGGTAAGTTACATGGTATCACAGTGGCACTGTTCAAGGAAGGGTTCAGAGTGTTTGAATAGAGAATAAAGGTGATAGAATTCAAGTATCATAAAGCACATTGAACATGCTGACAAAAACAACAACATTGTGACAGTCAGAACCACATTCACTCTGCTGGCCAACATACTGCTTCTATACACCAGCTGAAACAGTTCATTAGGATAAATGTGGCACCTAATACCTACCTGTTTTGTTGGTTGAAAGAAACTTGTTAGGCTGGGCATGGTGGCTCATGCTTGTAATCCCAGCACTTTGGGAGGCTGAGGAGAGTGGATTGCTTGAGCCCAAAAGTTCGAGACCAGCCTGGGTAACATGGTGAGACCCCGGTCTCTACCAAAAATACAAAAAAATTAGCCAGGCATGGTGGCATGCACCTGCAGTCTCAGCTACTAGGGAGGCTGAGGTGGGAGGATGACTTGAGCCCAGGAGGCAGAGGTTGCAGTAAGCCAAAATCATGCCACTGCATCCCAGTCTAGGAGACAGAGAAACTTTTTAAACCTTCAATATTGGAATATACCTTTATAAGTCCATTTAATAGATTAATGGTTTAATAGAAATTTATTTTTTAAAGGCAAGATAATATCAATAATAATAAGGACTCAGATGATGGTCCACTATGTTCAAGATCAAAATAATCAGATCTTTAAATAACATATAAAGCCCAAACATTTTTTATATTTTTATATTAAATTCAATATTATAAATTTTTAGCAAAATATTATGTCACATTAAATAATTAGTCTTAACCTTGGTCTTATAGATGTAAATATTTAAATATTATAAATAATGTAGGTCAATACAAAGGGCCCTAGAAATTTGCCCTTAAAAGAGGTCCATATTTTACTCCAGTCTAAGAAACACTGGATAATGTCTAGAATGTTTTCCAGCTGTACGTTTTTATGTCTCTGATCTTTTTTTTCATTACCATGTGCCCTATTGCCAGCCAGGCATCTTTCACAAGCATATGAATGGTGACCATAGGCAAAAAAATGAGAATGGTGTTCAATCACGGAAAAGCTGTCATCACAACCGAGATGCTAACACAGAACAATTGATGCTGAGACACTCAGGTCATTTTCAGATAGAAAAAACAGCGTGCATATATTTTGTGAAATCTAATTCATCTACTTCATTCACAATGTATTATCCTAAAAGAACTATTTTATAAATAAAAATGAACAAACTGAGTTTTCCTAAAATGGACTGAATGGAAAGTTAATGAATACTGTCTGTTCATGTTCCAGGTTGCTTATCAAAGACCCACCATTCGAAAGAAATGTCCAGATCTATCTTATCAAAAATTTTCAGTAAGGCCAAGGAAAGTGGCAGGCAGCATTCTGGCCTTGCTGGACATGATTGTTCATGCTGGTTCTATTTTCTTGCTATTTCAAGCCATTTTCATAGCTAGCAGTCAGTCTTAATGTAATTCACATTTCCAATGCTTCTAGCCTTGATCTCTTTGAAGGTCTTTGAAGACAGTTGGAGTTTTTACTCTGAGATATCAGAATATTGCATATGTTTCAATATCTAACTATCTTTTGAGCTTTTTCATTTGTGATTCCTATTAATGCCTATAAATGTATCAAGATTTTAGCAGTTTAAAAAAACTCGCCTCAATTCTTCTGTTTAGGTGAAACGAAAACATTGTGCAGAGAAAACTGCAGTTACTACCAACCTAACTGAACTTGGGGTGAATCAGCTTGCTTACAACTTCTAAATGTTTTAAACCAAAAGAAATGGCAGAACAAAAGTTTTGTGAACTTCTAGGGTTGTGTTTGTCAGTCAGTCTGGCTGTATGCTGAGGGTAAGAAGCACTAAACACAAAAGCGAGATGAAAAGGAATTATTTTAGTTTTAGTTTCCTCTTCAGCAAAATGGGGTTTTCTATTTCCTCCACGGGGATTTTGAGAGAATTATAATGCATGGCATAAATGAAACACCTGCCACAAACTAAGCACTCAATGTCATTTTTTCTCCATTTTCCTTTTTTTCTTTTACTTTTTTTTTTCTTTTTCTGAGACAGGGTCTCACCCTGTCACCCAGGCTGAAGTGTAGTGGCACAATTATAGCTCACTGCAGCCTTGACCCCCTAGATTCAAGTGATTCTCCCAGCTCAGCCTCCCAAGTAGCTGGGACTACAGGCACTCACCATCATGCCCAGCTAATTTTTTTTTTAATTTTTATTTTTTGTAGAGGCAGTCTCACTATGTTGCCCATGCTGGTCTTGAACTCCTGGTCTCAAGCAATCCTCCCACCTTGGCATCCCAAAATGCTGGGATTACAGGCATGACCCACTGCACCCAGCCTATTTTTCAATACTGTTAGTACCATAATAATTATTATAATTATTATTAACCCAGTACCTGCCTCTGAGTAGTTTTCAAATAAAATTTAATTCCCATCCCCTTGTACTCAGGATATAGGAATCATCCTTTTGAATTTTAGCACATGGCACTCAGTAGATTCAAAAGTGAGGTAGGGCATTTCCCACCCTCCCTGCACCCCCTATTCCTGCCCTTGGCCCACTCAGTGCAAGTTAGACTCATACTGTCCAGAAACATTGGCTCTCCTTAAAGTCCTTGAAGACTTTGTCTCTTCCCTCTGCCCATTCTCCTCCCTGCATAATGATTAATACAACTAACATTTGCATTACATTTTACAACTATAAAAGTGTATTCACCTACATTGTTACATATAATTCTTATAATATTTCACTATTTTTATCTTCAGTTCATGGATGAGAAAACTAAGGCTCAAAGAAATTAATGACTTAGTAACAATAATAACAATAGTAGGTAACGTTTATTTTATACTCACTTTGCTCCAGGCAATGTTCTAAGTACTTTACATACATTATTACACATTTAATCCTCAAAACAAGTCTAATAGTGTAGTCCTCAAGATGCCCCATCCTGCCCTTTCACAGAGACAGCCTGTGTAATCCTTGGTAGAATGAATATGATGATTTTCTTACTGAAGTAATTTTAAAAAGAGATAACACCCTTGTTTCATAAATGAACACTGCCCTAGCCCCTTCCCCTGGTTCCCTGTCTCAACTCCTCAAAAATCGATAACTGAAGAATTAACACCTGGCACTGTAAGGGGCCTCTGAGAGACACCACTGATGGGCTGGTGTCTATGCCCTTGCCGTGTTAAATATATTTTCTACTAACTGACAAAAAAGACTCACTGAATAGGCCCCAGACTGATATTCACTAGTGTCCTTTACTTAAAATGTGTCTTTTGGGTTTATCTCAGCAAAATGTGACTTATATGTGGTTTATATGCAGTGTGTTTGTATTTGCCCAACCTCCTTGGGATTACATCAGGAACACAACTAGGTGGCTATAAGTGGCAGAACCCAGCAGTCCATGTTTGGCACCCTGACCTCTGGCAGAGTACCACAATGCCTTCCTCAGTCATCATGGCCATCTAGAAGAGAATCAATACTCAAATCCTGACCCTGTCCTCCTCCCAATATCCCAGGGGTTTCCAAACCTGGCTCATTAAATATATAATTGCCCAAACCCCACTCCACTCGGGGAAGAAATTAAGACTACCTAAATTTGGAATCCCAGAAATGTGCCTTCAAGTATCATGATGACAGGGTGGCATAGAAAACAAAGGGGCATTTAAACTCCCTAAGCCCAAGCACGACACCTTCTAAAACCCAGGAAGAACACATTAGTTCTGCCTCTTGTTAGACTGAACGTAAAAGACAAATGTCTTAGTCCGTTTCATGCTGCTATAACATAATACCACAGACTGGGTAATTTATAATAAACAGAAATGTATTGATTTATGGTTCTGGAGTCTGGGAAGTCCAAAGTCAAGGAGCTGCATCTGGTAAGGGTGTTGTTGCTGTGTCAGCCATTGCAGAAGGGCAAAAAAGGACTAGAGAGAGAAAGAGAAAAGGGGGCCAAACTCATCTTTTTATAAGGATCCCACTCCTATAATAATAAACCCACTACCACGAAAATGGCATTATCCCCTCCAGAGCCCTCACGGCCTAATCACCTCCCATTAGGTTCCACCTCCCAACACTGCTGCACAGGAAATTAAGTTTCCAATGCTTGCTTTTGGCGAGACACATTCAAACCATAGGAAGGGCTGATTGTACTTTCTGGTTACAAATTCTGCCACATAATGTTTTAGAAACATTTGCAGATTAAGAAACATTCTAAATGATTTATGGGGCAAAGTTGTCATCTCATCAAGCACACATTCCTGTCTCAGAGTTTTTGTTTTTACTGTTCTCTCTACATGGAATACTTTTCTCTATACAGATCATCATTTTCTTCATGTATTTGTTCAAACCTCATATTGTAAAACACAACTCTATTCCTACATCCTCCCCTGACCCTCTCGCTTGCTTGTTTTACTCTGCAGCCCTCATCTCCATCTGCCGCACTATATATTTACTTATTTTTCATAATATGCATATATAAATTATATAAATTATATATAATATATGCAATAGATTATATATAATAAATATATAATATAATTAATATGTATTATATATAAACTAAATATATAACTAATATACTTGTTAACTAAAATATAAGGTATAATAGGGCAGGAAATTTGTATGCTTTACTCATTGCTGAAATCCCAGTCCCTAGAAAAGTGTCTGGTACATAGTATATATCAGTAAATATATGTTAAATATTCTCTGTTGAACAAGAAAACACCAGTAGAGAAACTAGCTTTGTTTATGGCAACTTCAGAATTCAGACTCCAAAATGCAGAAGACAAGAATGAATCTTGCACGTGGAGCAAGAAGGAAAGATGAGCGGCACCCTGGATATTCACTGGGAATCTAAAGGTGAATTCATGTTGAGAAATTTGATCTGAGACAAGTGCTGATATAGAGAAGGAATGAGCATGCTCAGAAACAGGAAATGAAGTCAGCAGAGGCCACAGGTCCCATTGAGAAGTTCTCCTAATGGATGTAGTTTCTTATGATGCTCTGTGTGCAAGGAGAAGGAAGAATTGAGGTAAAATCCTTAAAAAGCAAAGAGAAATAGAGAAAAAACAGGAAGCCGAAGATCTTTCTCTGTTGTCTAGGTTATCAATTACAAACTTCTATTGCTGACTGATTAAGAAAGTAAAGGAATTTTTTTTTTTAGATGGAGTCTTGCTCTTGTTGCCCAGGCTGGAGTGCAGCGGCTCACTGCAACCTCCACTTCCCAGGTTCAAGTGATTCTCCTGCCTCATCCTCCCCAGGAGCTGGGATAACAGGCAAGAGCCATTACACCCAGTTAATTTTTGTATTTTCAGTAGAGACAGGGTTTCGCCATGTTGTCCAGTCTGGTCTCAAACTCCTGACCTCAGGTGATCCACCTGCCTCGGCCTCCCAAAGTGCTGGGATTACAGGCATGAGTCACCGCACCCTGCCAGGAATTTTTATATAAAATGATTGGGGGTAGTTCACAGAATCATGGGAGAGCTGGAGAATCAGGTTCCAAGCTAAGTGTTCAGAAATAACACCCTAAACTTCTCTGCCAAAGAGGCCAGATTTGGAAAATACTAGAACCGTGTCTCAAAAAGCCAATGGGAATATGTATTTTTTAACACAGACCCAGTATGTATTTTTTGACCCAGAAGGTCAAGATTTGGTTAATCTTCACTAACAAGGATAGTTGTTCAAGTAGCTAATCATGCCTGAGTACAGCACGGGAAGCCTGGCTAGGGGCTGAGCTACTGGACAGGAAGGTGGCTGCTAATTGGTAAGAGAAAGCAGGGAAGGTGGAAAACAGAAAGGAATGACTAACATGGGGCACAGGGCCGGGAGGAGGACACTACAGTCCTACATGAGGCTTGTATTGTCTTAAATTAGATTCAAAACTCACAAGAAACCCTGCTGCTTAAGAGAGAAGGGAAGGAAAAGACGCAGGAACAGGAGGAGCAAGGTAAGGAGGCTGTGTTTTCCATGGGATTGGTCCCAAAAGGGTCCCGACCAGAAGGTTTCCAGGCATGCCAGCATCCTCCTTTCTATCACTCCGCAGGGGGGCTGATGGGTTCAGCCCATAATTACAAGTTTTAGAAGGGACTAAGAATGGAGAGTAGAACTGAAAACGGCAATTCAGAACAGAATAATATATCACAAACTCCCAACATAGCTAAGAATGAGGAAATAAACAAAACTGACTGAAAAGCCAATATAGATCGTCTGTTAAAGTCCACTACAGTTTATGCACTTGCTCAGAGAAGAGGCTCGGGTTCTTTGCTGTGTCTACTTAGGTTTTGTTTTTTTGTTTGTTTCTTTGTTTGTTTTTTGTTTTTGAGACGGAATCTCACTGGTCGCCCAGGCTGGAGTGCAGTGGCGCGATCTCGGCTCACTGCAAGTTCCGCCTCCCGGGTTAACACCATTCTCCTGCCTCAGCCTCCCAAGTAGCTGAGACCACAGGCGCCCGCCACCACGCCCAGCTAATTTTTTGTATTTTTATCAGAGACGGGGTTTCCCCGTGCTGGCCAGGATGGCCTCGATCTCCTGACTTCGTCATCGGCCTGCCTCGGCCTTCCAAGGTCCTGGGATTACAGGTGTGAGCCGCCGCTCCCGGCCCACTTAGGTTTTTTTATGCAAAACTCTACCAAGTGCAAAACCTAGGTTCCAAGTCCTCAACAGGTTAGAAGCAGGAGAAAGGCCAACACAAAACTCCTACAAGGAATAACAGACAGCAGTTTGATATCATGGGATGAAACGGATCATCAAAAATGGAAAGCCTAATACACACTCAATAACTTCTATGACATCATTAAATCGAATACATTATTGTGAAAGAATTTCTCCATTTATTCATTCATTTATATATTTAAGAATAATTATTCAGCATCTAGGATGTGTAAGGAAGTAGACTGGTTATTGAGATACAACTGTGAATAAGACAAAGTTCCTGTTCTTAAGAAGGGCTTAATCTAAATGAGGTTACAGATTATTTTAATACAATACACTTGGTTACTACAGAATGACAGAGTAAGACAGAGAATGCTATAGTGCCACAGAGAAAGGGAGTAAAACCCACTAGAGGAAGCTCAGGAGAGGCTTTCAGAGAAACTAGGAACCACACCAGAGCCTGAGGGATAATTAGGAATTAGCAGGGAAAGTAGAAACAGGAAAGAGAACTTTTTTTCCCCTTAGAGATGGGTTATCATTCTGTTACCCAAGCTGATACAGTACAGTGGCACATTCATAGCTCACTGCAGCCTTGAAATTCTGGTCTAAATCAATCCTCCCTCTCCAGCCTTCTGAGTAGCTAGGGCCCAGGCGTGTACCAGGTTTTTTCTGTTTTTGTTTGAGGCTAGAATTTGGAGACCAACCTGGGTCTCTATGTTACCCAGGCTGGTCTCCAACTCCTGGCCTCAAGGAATCTTCCTGCTTCAGCCTCCCTAGTAGCTGGAATCTTTTAGCTCCATCACTTCCAAGCTGGGTGTGACCTTGAGTGTACCAATTAATCTCTCCAGCCTTCTATTTGACATCTTACAAAATGAGGATAATAATGTGTACTCTGCAGAAATGTGAGCCCTTGAAATACTACATGTCAAGAACCTAGCTCAAAGCCTGGATATAAAAGATGATCAAAAATTGTCATAGTTGGCTGGGCGTGGTGGCTCACGCATGTTATCCTAGCACTTTGGGAGGCCAAGGTGGGCAGATCACCTGAGGTCAGGAGTATAAGACCAGCCTGGCCAACATGGTGAAACTAAAAAATACAAAAATTAGCCAAGCGTGGTGGCAGGTGCCTGTAATCCCAGCTACTCTGGAGGCTGAGTCAAGGAGAATTGCCTGAACCTGGGAGGCAGAGGTTGCGGTGGACCAAGATCACGCCACTGTGCTCCAACCTGGGCAACAGAGCAAGACTCCATCTCAAAAATAAATAAATAAAATGGTCATAGTTGTGATTATTTTATTAACTTCACAGTAGCCAGCTAAACTCCTGAAACCAACCCCCAAAATGTTGATTAACAGTTGACAGAGAATGCTGGTGTGCTGCCATGGCACTTGTTATCCCTGTTTTATTCAAATGTTTATCAATCACTTGAGACATAGCCTAAATGATTATTTAATGTCTAGATAATATAACACTAGACCAGATGACTAAAACACTTCAGTAGTCCCCAACAACACTGGGAACAAAACCAACAGGATGAAATTTGATGTCAGCAAAAAGAAGGACCTGTGTTGGATTTCCTTGACATTGCACTTGACACAGGACAAGCAATGATAGCATCTAAAGGACTCTCTTGTTTGTGAGTTTGGTGTGAGCTAACAGTGTGTGAGTGTCTATAACACATGCGAATTTAGTTTGCCTGACAAGGTTAGAAGTACCCTGAATTTAAAAACAGAGAAGAATTATGTGGCCGGCCCCAGTTACAATAAGGAGACAAGGCAGCTCTCTCCTCAGTAGAGTACCATAACATGTCTCAGAGACCCCTATGGCGTGGTAGTGGGAACATGCAGACTTGAGTTAGATTGCTATCAATCCAATATTAAACTACTAATATGTCTATTTCTAACAGCCTCAGGGAATAGGTGTTACAAACCATCACAAAAACTCATTTGGTTTTTTTTTTAAACACATGGGAGCAACCCTAATAATAAAACTGCACAAAAGAACCAAAGGAACAAAATGCAAGAAGGAGGAAAAGGTCAGCATTACAATAATGTTGACTGCAATGACCTGGTCATATTCTTGCTTCTGAAGCACCAGGTTCTCTAGGTCATTTAAAAGGAAACTAATTAATTGCTTCTGATATTTTCTTTCATCTCCCAATCATGTCTTTTTTTTTTTTTTCTTCTTTTTTTAGGTTTTTGGCTACACATTGCCACTGGGTGGAGCTCAAAGTCCACAAAAGCACCTTGGAACCAGCAAGTAAATAAAAAGCAGCCAGCCATGGACTCATTTTCAGACACATAACATTTAAAATATTTTTTTTTCTCTTGTGTTGATACGTGAAGAAGCACAAACACTGAATGAAAGGAAGTGGCCATCTTTTAGAAAGAAAGAAAGCATCACTGCAAGTAAAAAAAAAAAAAAAAAACAGCCAGCTCAGGAAGAGATTGCTGAAGTGGTTTTCAGAGATCAATAATGTGCAATATCCTTTAGCTCAGAGTGAGATTGGGGGCTTACAATTATAACAAATTGAAGTCCTTGCATAGAGAGTTTGTTTTTTTAATCACCTTTTTTTTAATTGCACAGAGGCACTGGCAGCTTAGCAGCTTTATTTTGTATATGTACACTGTGTGAATGTGTGCATATTATGAGTATAGGTTAAATGCATTCCTGTAAGAAGGCCCAGAGGCTGCCTGTGGGGCCCAGACAGTCCATCTGCTCCAGCAACCATCCCCTTGGGAAAATAAAACATGAAATGCCACTAAGACAACCGATTATCACACTGTTTTAGATAAGGCAACTTGCGCTTTCCCCCTTTGTCAAACCCCTGAAAGGAAGAGTTGCAAACCAGAAGAGAAAATAATAATGAGCTTTTCATTACCTCCAGAACATGAACTGAAAGGTTCTTTGACAAAGAGAGGAGGGAAATCGGATGTGTCTCAACTGGCTCCAGTTATATTAGCATTTTTCTTTTGTAGCTATATTAGCATTTTTCCAATTTCCAGTTTTCTTGTGCTGATAGTACATGTTTAACAAAATTTAATTGAGTTATAACAAAATAGCTAACACTAAAGCAGTATTTATTATATGTGAATGCTGAGCATTTTATATCCTCACCCCTTTTAATACAACAGCCCTTTGAGTGAGAGGGAGGTATTATTATAATCTCCACTTTGCAGGTATGGAAAAAAAGCCTCAGCAAAGTTAAGTAACTTTTGCAATGATACACAGCTAGGAAATGGCAATACCTACCTCAGATGCCTTTCTGCACCAAAACTCATTCTCTTCCTCTCCCATCAGCACATTTCACTAAAATCTCAGGATGTCCTAGTTAAAAACAAACTCAGTCAGAGAGAAGATATCCCGGTTATGACCTACCTTGCTCCTGCCCCATTACCTCCTAAGTACCACCCAGCAGCATTGCAATCTGGGGAAGAAGGAAGGAAATGCTCTAGCTTCCCAAGGGGAGGTTTCACCCAAAATAGGCTTAGCATCCCCTCTCCTCTCAGCAGAGAAGCTCAGCCAAATGTCTGGATTCCACCATGGCTCTCCAATTTCATCCCTTGGCAGTCACTGAAGAGCACCCCAAATCTTACCACCTGTGAGAGCTCGGGCAGGTGACTTAAATTCCCTTGTGTTTTTAAACCTGTGAAATACAAATAATAATACCTTCCTCACAGGTTTCTATGGGAATTAAATGAGCTAAAGTATATAATGCTTTTGATACTGCCTGGCACTCTCTGCAAGCTAACACATTGACCATTATCATTATCAATGATGCAATATTGTCAGCTTTGCACCCCACCCTTTTTTTCTTTTACAACATAATTGGTTTATATTTAATGTAGTGTTTCTCATCAGGAGGATATTACTCAGTTGATATAAAGTTTTTATAACATTAAATCTTTTCCATGTCAATGTCTATAGTTTTTTTTTTTACAATAAATCTTTCCTGAATTTCAGTATTACACTGAATACATTTTTCTAAATGTTTCTTCCCCAGAGACAAAAGTTTCCCTTTTTGACCGTTTGATACCTAACTACAATATTAACTTGGGAGATAACAAAACAAAAATCAAATAAAAATATGGAGAAAAGACTCCTCAACGATTCAAGAAGTAGCGATTATAACTGAATACTGGTGATTTTCTAGGATTCTGGGCAAGAACTTCCTTCTTCCTATTTCATGTGCTTTGAGAATTTTAAAACTATGAAATATTACTTATATAAATTTCAGCATCTTACTTCCTTGACCTCTTTCTAACCAGCAAATACAAATCATAGGCTGCATTTTTCTGTGCATTATTTGTTGTAAAGAAATTTTTTGTTGTTGTTCCCATTTCATGGAAACAATGAAAAATATAAAACTCTCCTATTTACTGATTCTTCCTGGAAACTTTCACCAAAGTTCAGGTTTAGCCTCAATAGCACAAAGCCTTTCCCGGTGAGGCTTGATTCAGTAGGCCCTTCAAAGTCACATCTGTCCCTTTCTCTTTCGTGTATATACCCCCAAGCAAGCAAGAATGCCTGTAATGCTGAGAACCACACCTAACAAGAGAGCAACTGCATCACAGGCTTCTACGGCTTCACACAGGCAACACCAAAATAGTGACATGAGGACTAAGTCAGCTGTGTTGAAACTCAGGTCATGATGTTGGAATCTTGAGGGCTGAAGGTTCCAAAGAAATGGTATATATAGAATTCTGTCTGACTTGAAATTTTTCCTTCCTGGAGCTCTAGATGCTGAGACCGAGGTTCCTTGTGACACTGCCTTCCAGGAGGCAGCCATTACAGGAACCCACTTTGTACCCCCTTTTGTAATCACAACCTCCTTATCTCCCCCCATCTCCACACATGAGCACTGTCTGCCTTGAAAGTATCCTCACCTCCAAGTCCTTCCCCTCCAATGAACCTTGCTCCTGGGGACAGACTACTGCTACTTAAGTGCCACTAGGATTATGATACTCTCCATGCTTAAAAAAATGAGGCCGGAGTGGTGCCTCATGCCTGTAATACCAGCACTTTGGGAGGCCGAGGTGGGTGGATCACCAGAGGTCAGGAAGTCGAGACCAGCATGGCCAAAATGGCAAAACCCTGTATCTACTAAAAATACAAAAAAAAATTAGCTGAGTATGGTGGTGGGCTCCTGTAATCCCAGCTACTCAGGAGGCTGAGGCAAGGAGAATCACTTAAACCAGGGAGGCAGAGGTTGCAATGAGTGGGGATCACACCACTGTACTCCAGCCTGGGCAACAGAGCGAGACTCTGTCTTAAATAAATAAATAAATAAATAAATAAATAAATAAATAAATCATGGCTAGATACTGACAATTCCCTAAAAGCTAAAAGTTCTAGATCCTTAGTCCAATATCCAGTGCTTTCCACAGTCTGCTCCCAACCTATCTTTTTTTTTTTTTTGTAAATTATATTATTTCTTTCATGATTATTTAGAGGGACTATCTTCAAACAAGCACAAATATTTCATAAATAATACCTGTCCAATTTCTAACCAATTGAGTAATTTGTTGTCACCTCACATCTTTCAGCAAGAAATATATTAAATTTGAATAGTAAAGACATTACGCAATGAATTAGGACAGAATTAAAATTTGCTTTAAATATTTATTTGGGGAAGGGGACACCACACTTCTCTACTCAATGAAGAGAAACATTTTTACAGTCCAGAGGTCTTTGATTTTTCTTAACCCCTATTACGCCATGAATCCATAGGGAACAGCTTCCAGCAGCTCAGGCTCCTTCCCATTGGTTCTCACAAAGTGTGCTGCTCTTGGTGGAACAGGCTGGCACCTCCGTTAAACCCAGGTGCCTTTCTCTTTGGCTTCCTTCTTTTTCTGATCATTTTCCTTCACGCGTTTCAGGAAGCTATTTCAGTTCTTAGAGTGCTTAATGTGCTCAATATGCACAGTAATTCTCTTGGCAAGAATCTTGCCCTTAACTTGTGTGTTTACAGCAATGCTAACAGCATGCCGAGCAACACTGTAAACTCTTCCAGCTTTGGGAACACTTGTGGGGCATTTCTCCCAACCTGTCTTTCCGGGCTTTTCCCCGACTTCTCCCAGGTCTTGCTTTATTCCAATCTTCCTGCATAACCATTCCATGCCCTTTTGCATACCCTTCCACTTGTCTGTATGTCCACCTTCCTCTGTCAAAAGTTGACTTATCACTTCAGACATAGGTCATATTCTCCTTTCCCTCAGCCTGAAGTCACTGTTTTGAGTAGGAATCTCCACTGCTTTCTTTTTTGACCACTCATTTATTTCTCTGTACTTATTCACTCGTTTTGTTATTCTACCCTTGTTTTTATGTCCTTTTCCTCAGGTAGATTATAAGCAGATTGAAGGCAGGGATTGTTGAAAGGTGTGTATTAATTTCTGTAGCTAAAGGTCTTGGACTGGCATAAAAGCTCTGAAGGTATTATTCACCAGAGCAAAGCTGGAGAGAACTCCTCCCCCAGCCTAGCAGGTCTTTGTAACTGTAGTCCTGAGGGTGTGGAAGCTTAAGCAGTTTCTCAGAAGCTGAGTGTGAGGTACTCAGCCCTTCTGGATTTCCTGAGGTAGTAAAGTATCATTGGAGTTGCCAAAAGGAGAAAGTAGAAGCCAGACTGGCACCAAGCACCACCAGGTCAACTTTTCCTTCAGGCTCTGGTCAACAAAACACCCCAACAACTTCTTTTTTTGTTTGTTTTTGTTTTTTTAGACAGCATCTCACTTTGTCACCCAGGCTTGAGTGCAGTGGTGTGAACATGGGTCATTGTAGCCTCAACCTCCTGGGCTCAAGTGATCCTCCCACCTCAGCCCCAAGAGTAGCTGGGACTATAGGTGTTCACCACCAGCCCAGTTAATTTTTATATTTTTTGTAGAAATAAGGTTTCTCCCTGTTGCCCAGGCTGATCTCGAACTCCTAGGCTCAAGCAATCCACATACCTCAACCTCCCAAAGTGCTGGGATTACAGGCGTGAGCCACCATGCCCTCCTCACTCCAGCCACTTCTAAGGATATAATGGAGACTGCTATTACCAAGAAACATTAAGAATGATCAACAAAGGACATACAACACATTTGTAAAATAGTTTTAACATTTCTAAATAAGTAGCTATTCTCTAATTAAGCATCAAAAAACTCTGGCCAAAAAGTCTGTGAAATAAATTGTATACTTGCTCCCATCCATGCCTCTCCCCACAAGTTTGACTTTGATCTTCCAAACATGGATCATTGTGAAGAAAACATAGCAAGGGAGCCCCTGTATTGGGATGTTTTTTGATACTTCTTAATGCCTGCACTGGTCAAGTCTGGGCAGGCTATACTGCAATCTCAGTGGCTCAATAGAACAGAGGTTAATTTTTCACTCACATTACGTGTCCATTGCAGGTGGAGAGCCCTGCTGCATGTAGTCCCTTGGGGACCCAAGCTTCTGCAGGCGCTATTAGCTGAACATCCTCAGTGCCTATGGGAGGCAAAGAGAACTCATACCAGCCCAGAAGTGACAAGTCACTTTCGCTCACAGCTCATTGGCCAAAAGTGGTCACATGGTTCTACCTATCTGTAAGAAGGTAGGACCTCTTGTGAGAGCATTCCTGAATTTATCCAAAACAGCATTTCTCCTCTAATGGATACTGGCATCTATTGCTTCTATAAAAGGTGTAGGAAACTCAATAATGTGCTTACATTTAAGTCAACACATGGAGAGAACAGATAGTCCGAGCAAATGTCTTCCATATGTTTAATTCCTGGATCAGGAAATTAAATTCTTTCAGAGCCACACTAACATCTCTCGCTCTGACTTAAAACTGTCATCCAGGCTTTCTTCGATACTTCTGAGTAATGGAACGATTTCGGCATAGGACTAAGTAGAACACCTTCTCTTTATTTTGAGCAAAGAATACACAGACAATAAACACTTGAATTTGTTTGGCCAAGAGAAAGATTAAAGACAACATTTTCATTGTGCTGTAGCTTCATGGAGTTGTTTTTTGTGCTGGTGATTTTTATTGTCTTTGTCCTATGGAAAAGATTGGGCACTGAGAAGAACCCCACAACCAGCTTCCCTCACATAAAAATGTGAAGTGACATAACAAATGAATCTATCAGGAAATTCCTCTAATTTAAGTGAAGGCAAAACTCCAGGGACTAAAGACAATAATCATCATTGCTTCTTTTCACTGATGCTTAGTTCAAGATGTTTATTCAAGAGTTAAAGGGAAAAGAAATGCAAAATACAGGATTTTCAGGCAGTGCTTCAAAATTAAGACCTTAGGGAAAGCAATTTCAAAAGCAAAAATAGATGTCACCAGTCCCCATTCTTATTTGAGATCTTATGGCGAATTAAACAGGGTTTTGATAATCATCTGGCACAGCAGTTCTCAATCAGTGACGCATATTAGAAACAACTGTGGCGTTTTAAAGTATACATAAACTTGGGCTCAAGCACTGGGATTCAATTCACTGGATCTAACATTCAGCAGAACATCTGTCATGTTTAAAGTCTTGGATAAATATATGATTTTTTTTATGAGGAAGCACATATCTAAAGGTAAGACCTCTCTGTTCCCTAAAGGAACAGGAAATCCTGCCTTCTATTCTCCAGTTGAATTTGGAATCATTAATGTAGCCTCCATTTATCCATCTGGGAAAAATGAGTCAGGCCACCAATTTCCCACCACCACAGAAAGAGTCACTATCAGAGCTGAAATGCCATCAAGGATTTTCTTTCTTTTCTTTTCTATCTTTTTTTTATTTATCTATTTATTTATTTATTTATTTATTTATTTATGAAACAGGGTCTCACTCACTCTGTAGACCAGGCTGGAGTGCAGTAGTGTAATCACAGCTCACCCCAACCTCCACCTCCCTCCTCAGCCTCCTGGGTAGCTGGGACTACAGGCACAAGCCACCATTCTTGTATAACTTTTGTACCTTTTTTTGTAGAGATGGGATTTCACCATGTTGCTCAGACTGGTCTCGAACTCCTGGGCTCAAGTGATCCAGCTGCCTTGGCCTCCCAAAGTGGGATTTTCTTAACCAGTAATTGGTCCCCATTATTTGCAGCCAAGTATTATAATTATAATCATTAAATCCTGCTTATCAAAGTTACTTTTAGAACTATTTATGGTCATTCTCTGGCTATGAACAGACTGTCAGTGTGTTCCTGGACCAAACTGAGGGTCGGGCTGCTATTTTTCGCAGCCCAATAACGAGATGCAGATGAACTGGGGAAGAAGAGAGTTTTTATTTCTGTAACCCATTACAGGGAGAAGGCCTGGAAATTATCGTCAGACCAACTCAAAATTACAAAGTTTTCCAGAACTGATATACCTTCTAAGCTGTATGTCTACATGCAAGTATGCATTCATCTAAAGACATATGTGATTAACTTCTTTTAATCTGTAACTAAGGTCTGAGTCCTGAAGAGCTTTCTCTGGAGCCTCAGTAAATTTACTTAATCTAAATGGGTCCAGGTGCTGCGGTGATTACCCTTATCTTGCCTCCTGCTAAATCACAGAGGTTTGGGGAGTTCCTTCAGACCCCCAATAAACTTGTTTGTGGAGGCCTGGGGAGTTTCTTCAGACCCACAATAAAACTTGTTTACCCCTAAATGGGTCCTAGTAAGAATTCCCTCATTATTTTGTCATGCTTTAAGGCCCGGGAATGGCTTAGGCAAAACTCTTGATGGGTTTTTGTTACATCCCAGCCTTTGTATGAGGGCACTGGCTTTTACTATTTAACTTAACCACTCAGTCAGTGCTGAGACAGCTGTTAGTGAGGCCTCGCCTGCCACAAGTGTGAGGCGGTAGAACAGGCATTTCCTTTCTCTTTGTAGTTGGGATAAAAGCTATGTGAAAATCCTATGTAAGTACCTCTGCCTGCCCTCACACATTCAAGCCACACCAGCTGGCTTTTTCTCACTCAGCATGTCAAGTGACCTCTAGATGGGTTGGGCCTAAACAGACAGGAACATGGCCCTGGCATGGAGCAGAAACTGGGGTGGGGAACCAGCTGGGGCCTGGGAGCAGGCCAATCTGGCTAAAAGAACATGTCCTCTACTCAGGGAAGGCTCCTCGGCATTAGGAAAGCCCACCATGGAGTAACAATGAATGGGGTAACATGGTCACCAAGAATTCAGAGGCAGTTGAAATCTGGAAATCCACTAACAGCTGGACTTTCTTCATCTGGAAAGGCATTGAATTAGGCCCTATGTTTGCTTCTGAGTCTTCTTGAGACTAAGTAAAAGGGCAAAAAGCTGATTTGCACAAGATTCATTTTCTGCTCTAATAAGCATAGAAAAATTACATTAGATAAATGTTTAATGAGACTGAAAGTCAAGGAAGAATACGTCACAGGAGACTTTGATTAAGGAACATATAAGTAGCTTAATTGGCTTTCTTTACTGATTTTTAAAAAATAAAAACAGGGGCTGGGTGCAGTGACTCACACCTGTAATCCCAGCACTTTGGGAGGCCTAGGTGGATGGGTCAAGAGATCGAGGCCATCCTGGCCACAATGGTGAAACCCCGTCTCCACTAAAAATACAAAAATTAGCTGGGCATGGTGGCATAGGCCTCTAGCCCCAGCTACCTGGGAGGCTGAGCCAGAAGAATCACTTGAACCCAGGAGGCGGAAGTTGCAGTGAGCCGAGATCATGCCACTGCAGTCCAGCCTGGCGACAGAGAGAGACTCTGTCCCAAAAAAATAATAACAGAGGTAATTATTTTACTAACCTCCTTACAAAGATTGACAGCAAAACTTTCCTTAGAGTGGCAGACCAGTCCCTTTGTCACCTGGGCCTCACATCTTGATTTAGCCATAACTCCCACAGTTCCCAGCCCATAGCACTGAACCCCTGTGCAGAGTCCTAGACTACTTCCTCCCTCACTCCAGCACGTACCATGCCTCTGAGCTGTTCCATCTCACTGGAATGTCCTTGGTTCTCCTTTTCAACTTTATGAAACCATGTAAACAGGTCAAAGCCCAGCGTAGACATTTCCACTTCCATAAAGTGGTCCCTGTCCCAACCTCCTACTGCAGGCAGCGCTGATTCCCCCGTCTCTGCACTTTATGCCTGTACACCTCAGGGCATTCTGATGGGCAGCCAAGATTGAGAATCATTGTCTTAGAACTAACATCTATCAAGCCGGGGATGGTGGCTCACACCTATAATCCCAGCACTTTGGGAGCCCAGGGTGGGTGGATCGCCTCGAGTTCAGGAGCTCAAGATCAGCTTGGACAACATGGCAAAACACCATCTCTACCAAAAATACAATTAGCCAGGCATGGTAGGTCTCAGCTATTCAGAAGGCTGAAGTGGGAGGACTGCCTGAGCCTAGGAGGTTGAGGTTGTAGTGAGCTGAGATTGTACCACTGCACTCTAGCCTGGGTGACAGAGTGCGACCCTATCTTAAAAATAAAAAATAAAAATAAAATTAAAAACCTAGTATCTATCAAATACTTATTTGAAACAACATGAGCAATATGATCACTCTGATCTGTACATTTATCCTTCTCTATGTATATAAGCATTAAAATGTCTGATTATGGGCCAGGTGCAGTGGCTTACACCTGCAATCCCAGTACTTTGGGAGGCCAAGGCAGGTAGATCACATGAGGCCAGGAGTTCCAGTCCAGCCTAACCATGTTGGCAAAACCCTGTCTCTACTAAAAGTACAAAAAATTTTCAGGGCATGGTGGCACGTGCCTATTGTCCCACTACTCGGGAGGCTGAGGCAGGAGAAATGCTTGAACCCAGAGGACTGAGGTTGCAGTGAGCCGAGATCACACCACTGCACTCCAGCCTGGGCAACAGAGTGCTCTGTTGTCAAAAAAAAAAAAAAAAAAACTCTAATTATGATTATTGTTTCTGAGTGATAGCATTATGGGTCATTTTTTATACTGAATTTTATACTTTTCCATATTACCAGAATTTTTTAATGAGAATGTTTTGATGAAATGAATGATCATTTTAAAAGAAGCCTTCTCTGTCTTATCCAAAAATGTCTACCCATCCCACCCCACTACTCTCTATTTTTATGTGCTATTGGGCTTTTTATATAGCCCTTGCCACAATTTTTAGTTATATATTCATCTATTCATTTGTTTCCTTGTTTATTTTCTGTCTTTGCCTCTTGACTATAAACTCATGAAGGGGAGGACTATATTATTTTATTCACCAATGTATATCCAATACCTACCACATTGCCTGGTATGGAGCAGACGCTCAAAAATATTTGTTGCTTAATGAATAGGTGGACAAAATAATATGTGGTGTAATAGAAGGAAGTTCAACAAGCACTGGGGAAAAAGGAGAGAATGAATAATTCTGTTAGAAGAAATCCAAGAAGGTATCACAAAGAAGGAGACACATGAACTGAGTCTTGAACAATTAATAGGATTTCCCCATGCAGTGAAGAGGGAGAGCTTTGTAGGCAATAGGAACACCCAGTCCAGAGGTGCAGGAGATATGAAGGCAAACACATGTTTATGAGACAAAAGTTGGGTGTGGCCAGAAGATAGACAGAGTAACATATGAACATGAGGCTGCAGAGATAGGTTGGAGCCAATTGTGTAGAGCCTTGTGATTTGGCAAATAAATGGATCAGTAATGTTCATAAAGGGACTCAATACAGCAGAGTAAGGAATGCAGAAATCAGATTAAAAGGATTTTTATTTTGAAGTAATTTTAGGCTTGCAGAAAAGCAGCAAAAATAGAGAGATCAAATATACCCTTCACTCATTTTCCCTAATGACAGTATCTTGCATAACCAAAGTGCAATTATCAAAACCAAGAGATATACTGGTACAATACTATTAACTAAAATATAGACTTTAGGCAGGGCGCAGTGGCTCACGCCTGTAATCCCAGCACTTTGGGAGGCCAAGGCAGGCAGATCACTTGAGGTCAGGAGTTTGAGACCAGCCTGGCCCACATGGTGAAACACCGTCTCTACTAAAAATATAAAAAATTAGCTGGGCTTGGTGGCACGCACCTGTAATTCCACCTGCTTGGGAGGCTAAGGTGGGAGAATCGCTTGAACCCGGGAGGTGGAGGTTGCAGTGAGCCGAGATCGGGTCACCACACTGTAACCTGGGTGACAGAATGAGACCCTGTCTTGAAAAATAAGTAAATAAAAATAAATTAAAAATATAGATTTTATGTAAATTTCATCAGTTTGCCACTAATATTATTTTTCTCTTCTGGGATCCAATCCAAGAACTTCACTTTGCATTACTTGTCATGTCTCCTTAGTCCCCTCTCATCTGTGATAGCAACTCATCTTTCCCTGTCTTTAATGAAACTTGACATTTTTTAAGAGTACTGGCCAGTTATTTTGTAGATTTTTCCTCCATTTGTTTGTCTGATACTTTTTCATAATTAGATGGAGTGCATGCATTTTCAGCCCTTCTCAGAGCGTGGTTCTGGGGGGTCTTATGATGTTGGTACCCAACCTTATTGCTGGCGATGTTAACCTTAGTCGCTGTGTCAGCCAGCTTTCTCCACAGTAAAGTTGTAATTTTTCTCTTTGTAATGAATATGTATCTTAGAGTAGATGCTTTTTTTTTTTTTTTTTTTTTTTGAGACAGGGTCTCACTTTGTCACCCAGGCTGGAGTACAGTGGCACAATCTCAGCTCACTGCAACCTCAACCTCTAAGGGTCAAGTAATCCTCCTGCCTCAGCCCCCACAAGTAGCTGGACTACAGGGGCCTGCCACCACGCCCAGCTAATGTTTCTGTACTTTTTATAGAGACAGGGTTTCGCCATGTTACCCAGGCTGATCTCAAACTCCTGAGCTCAAGTGATCTGCCCACCTCAGCCTTTCAAAGTGCTATGATTACAGGCGTAAGCCAGTGTACCCAGCCTTAAGAATAAATGTGATTATATATACTTAAGGCATACAACATAATGTTATGGGATACATATAGATAGTAAAATGGTTATTATGTAAATGCATATAAATATTTTTATGTTCACTAATATGAAACAATAAATACAGCAAACCAAATGAAGATAATGTTAATGGCATTTCAAACATCTTAAATTAGTAATAACAGGTTACTATATAATTAATTCCATTTTCCATCCTTTGCTTGCTAAATGTTTTTCAGGATTTCCCTTTCCTGAATATTCATTAGATGCTTTAGTGTATGCCTTGCTTTATTGCAGATGGCAACCAAACACAAAGAGGTTTTCTGGGTTTTTTAAATTTTGCTTTGTTGGAGATTTTTTTTGTATATCTATATCTAGTCCCCTAGCCAACTGTTTTTAAACCTTTTATGTCCTAGCACAGAGAAAAAAAAAATAGGATGAACTAGAAGGTGTTTGTGGATATCCATATGGGGCTTGATTAAAAAAAAAATACAGTTGTGAGAAAAATACAAGGTATCAAATTTGAATGAAACTCAAATAAAATATTTTCAGATATTTCAATTTGAAATTTGAGCTTACGTCTTAAACCTAAATGTTTTTCCTTTCCTTGCATTGACAAATGTATTATTGAAATTCCTATAATAATCAGAAGGAATTTTGGAATTTAGCTTTAGCTTATCAAATATTTCTTGCCAAGTGCACAAGTATTACAGCTGCCACCCCACAGGTAGTTGGATGTCACTAAAAGGGCACATCAGGAGCAAATGAACAGAAGGATCCCATAAACATGAAGACAAATGTGCCCAGTCAGCTGGACCCATCCTGCCCAGCATCACTCCCAGCCTCACCCACTGACTCTTCCAGAAGCTCCATGGACCACTTGTCCACAAGGGGCAGCAGTGAGCTCTGCAGCAGACTGAAGAAATCCATAGCTGGCAGTGAGGGAGAGCTTCCCTTTGGCCAAGCTCAACTTCACAGTGCTGTGGCCAGCACTTGTATCTTCAGCTTCAGGAATCACAGAGCCTACCCCAGAGCCCTCAGAGCCCACCCTGCCCATGTAAACAGTGAATGCATCTCTGATGTTATCACTGTCTTCCATATCAGAGTGTTTCGCACAGAAACGCAGTCACTAGAATAACTGTGGTGGTAACCATAATTTAATTTAGATAGTAAATTATCTCCCTAAAACCCAAGGTTAAGACTTTAGTTCCTCCAACCATGATTTCAACCCAAGCACCTGCCAGCAACCCTTTATACACACAGCCTGTCCCACTTCCTCCATCTTCACAAAGATGCGGTACATTCCTAGGTTAAGCCCGGGTTTTCTTTCTTCCTCTTCCTTTATCCCTCTGAAGCCATCTTGGGCAAACCACTACTTCTGCCCTGCCTCCCAGTTCATCTCCATTTCCTAGGCCTATCCCTAATCCTGGCCTTGTCCAGTTATCCTCAACATGAGTTGCAATTGGGAAAAAGGTATACAGAAGTAAACTTGCACGTACTGAAATTCTACTTGCTGTCAAAACTAAGAATCAATTACTGTTCACAGACAATTTACAGCTAAATAAGTGACTATAATTCAAACACACTTTCTGATCAATAGCATTTGGAGAAAATTGATACAGTTTTAGTGCTTTTACTTTACTATTCTACTTTCTGCTAACATCCCATTAAAGGAAATGGTTTTTAAACAATAGAATGTCTTTGTTGAACACTCTCTTACAAATTATCAATAATGTGCCAAGCTCCTGGCTGCTGCTTCAGAGACTCCTCTCCTGACCCTCCTTCCCTCCTTCTTTTTCCTAAAGCCTCAGCTTTCAAGTCCTAGAGATGAGCGAGCCCTGGAAGTCACGTTCAATAGAAAAGTATATGCTTTGCAGAGCATATGTTTTTCTGGAGTTCGGAAGGGAAATTCATTTTTAAAATCCAATAGTTACTTTCTTTTTCTGTCTCTCGTCTTGAAATTTAATGCAATATTTAACTTCTCTCTTTGTTCTGAGGCAACTCAGATTCAGCTTTAGTTCCTTGTGAAAACAGCGTTTAAAATTTGCAATTCCTCATGCTACCCAGTTTTGAATAGAAGAATATGGATATCCTAGTCGACTTTCAGAACACAGAAATCTCTTCATGTTTCTCCTCCTGAGGGATAGGATAGCTTTGAGATATGAATTAAGTTTCAAGGGAAATATCTGAAGAAGGCATTGAGCAAAGGAAGAAGAGCTCTAAGGGTGAAGCTGAAGCCCAAGTTTCCAGACAAAACATTAGTAGACAGTTCACAGACCAAATATCAGATCTTTTAATAGAATGGCTTTTCAATCTTGACAAATCTCCAGAAGAGTTTTCCGTTAGTGTCCAGGGGGAAATAGGTTCTTTGCAGATAAAATAAAAACGTCATAGATTTGGAAAGAAGTTGGAATTAGAAAGAAGCAGCACAGAAATGGAGATGCCCACTTTTCCTGTACATATTCTTTGTTCCTATACAACCAAAGCTTTGTACTTCTGTTTATCCAATTGTCAAATGAAGATGGTGCCACATGTTCCAACTTTCAGTCTGGAATGGGCTAAGTGAAAATCATTGACACATTAGACATGGGAAATTCTAAGAAAGTAGAAGAGCTGCATTAATGTCAGGCAGTTTGATGTTGTTTAACTTTTTGTCAAGTCAGTCAGTCTCTCTGGTCTTGTTGATGTTTGTGGTCCTAGCCAATTTCCTCATGTCAGTTTCATGGTCATTTGCATGTGTATTCTTTGGTTTTACCTTCCTGTCCTTTGCCAGATTCTGGACCTCCCTTCTACTTTTTCCATACAAGATAAAAACAAACAAAACAGTATTTGGACCAATATTTTATCCAGGATCCCCCACCCCAAGCAGTATAAGGATAATAAAGACATCAACATTTGGAATCTTAGATATCAAGATTCTCACCAATTTAGGCCATTATTTTTCAAAATGCAACAATGGTCAAATTACTATGATGAGATTATAGATAGAGCTGCCATGTAAGGTTGCACAGTTTGTGTAATGCACAAAGGTGCCCAGCCAGGAAGTGAGGGCTAACAACTATCCAGACCCCACTCCACCTCTGCCTGAGGGAAAAGATGTTTTTCTGCACCCATTTATGCAAGGTGCTGTGCCTGCCCAGAGAGGGCATACTTTTCCAATTTGTACCATAGTTGCATACAGCCTAGAGATCTTGATTATTTAGATTCGTACAGAAGGGAAGAGGGGTCGGCATGAGTGGGTGGAAATGAGTAGGGTAATGGCCCATTCTTTCTGCTTGACTCCAGCTCTGCCACCTCTGAGGTTACTGACTCTCCAGCAGCCTTTCCAGCCTCTCTCTCTTCCCATCACACATTTTTCCTCCCCACACTTTCTGTGCAGCTTCATTCTTCTTTCTCCTCCCTTTCCAGTATCTCTCTTTCCCTCTCATCATTTTCTGCCCTTTCCTCTCAGTCCCAGGAGACGGACCAAAGGCCAAGTGCCATCACTGTTACATTGATCTCCTCCTTGAGTCCTAGTCACCAATAATATCCCTATAATCACTTTGGAGTTTCTTCTCATCGTCAAATCTTGACATAATTACAAAGTAGTAGAAGTCTTGCATCTTTGCTTTATCCTTTTCAATATCCTGCCAGGCACCTCCCTTTCCCAGCCAACAAGGGTCCAGAACTCCCAGTGCAGACAGAACCAATGGTCTGTTAAACTTGTGTAATCGTTCATTAAACTATTAATGGCCAACCACATTGCGTCTCCTGGGAGTGTTGTCATTTAAAAATCAGGTGCTTGGGATACCATGTTTTAGCCATAAGGAAGGAATCTCACAGGGGAGAATTCGGAGCAGCTTTCTAGCTGAGCTGAACAATGGACAATTTTTCTGATAGAAGCACCCCCCTCAAACATGTGCTCACTCTGCCTTAGGATTTCTTTCAAGTATTTTCACAGATGGTCTTGAGACAAAATCGCCAGCCTCCACACCTGCATCTCTTCCTCCTTGCTGCTTGTATAGCTGAGATTATAATCTTTTCTCTAGAGAGCTCACATCGGAGTTTTCCAATTGACTGTCCCGAAAGCCATGACGACTATTTTCTCAGCCAGACTCATCCAGAAGCTTGGAAGTCCAGCAACTACCCTTCCTTTAATGTTAACAGAGCTCCTCAAACTCCTCTATTTAAGTACTCCTAATGCAAGAGTGAAACTGGAGGTTTGGGAGGGCTCAGAAGAGCAGGATCTGAAAGGCCCTACCCTCAGCATGAAATTTCTTTCTAAGTCACTATTTTTCTTCTTATTTTTGGCAATTTTGCATTCTACTCTATAATATATCCATTTTTGTTTTGAAGTAAAAATAACATTTCCCCAAGTCTTCAAGCAAAATTGATCCTGCAGAAAGGTGCTTGTTTATTCTGCGGCTTCAGGAACTCTCAGGCCCTCCAGCTTGAGAAACTAGAAGCCTAGTTAAAATCCATATTTCTCTGTATGTTATACAAGGACCTTCTTGACAGGTACATATTTATCTCTACAGTTCCAGTCCTCCAACCAGCTTCCCGCAGGGCAATCACACTGAACTCCTTGAAATTCTGTGACCATCTTAGTGTTTCTTATCTCAGAATAATTGCTTATGTTGTTTCCTCAAACTAGAATGTACTCTCCCCCATCTCTCTGCTTATCTTCTAGACCCAACTCAAGGATCATGTTGCCCTGTGAAGCTCTCTATGACAAGCCCCAACAGGCTGAATAAGCCATCCCTCCCTTTATGCCACCAAAGTTCACTCTTCTCCCATAGTGTACATTGCTCTTGATTATAATTTGCTGCTTATGCTACCCTTCTGCACCAGACTGTGAATTGCTTCAGGGCAGGGTCTGTGTCTTATTCATCTTGGCCATCACTGGATCAGCACCCAGCCTGGCACATGGTAAGACAGGAGGTAAGTATGGCTATGACATTTCATCCTAGCACTCACCAGGGTTGACCTGGCTGAGCTAAATGGACATGGGGATGTCCCTTTCCTCTCTCTTTACTCCTTGAGTGTCTCTTCCATTCTTTCTGTCAAATAGGATGGTCCCAGATGAACAAGGACATTCTAGCCGAGAAGTTTCAGAAGCTTTCCATCATTGATGAGCCCTCCAAACAAGCTCTCTAGACCCGACGCTTAGTAGGTTCTCAGTCAATATCTTCTAAATATTTGAATGAACCAGTGATTACCACCGTTGTTTCTCTGATTAAGCAGTTTTATATTTTTTCAATCTTATCTTCCAGAGATTCCTGATGTCTAAATCCCAGTGATCTAACAAAACATCAACATTTACTATACATTCAATGAAAGTATAATAAATAAATGAAGAAATGGACTAATGTCTTCATGTGTCCTTTCACGTTTCTTGAAAAGTACATGCACAAACAGGGCACAGAGGCTCATGCCTATCATCCCAACACTTTGGGAGGCTGAGGTGAGGGATCACTTGAAGCCAGGAGTTAGAGACCAGCCTGGTCAACAGGACAAAACGCCTGTCTGTACTGAAAAAAAAACAAAACAAAAACAAAAACAAAAAAACAGGCACTGTGGCTCACACCTGTAATCCCAGCACTTTGCGAGGCCGAGGCAGGCAGATCACTTGAGGTCAGGAGTTCGAGACCAGCCTGGCCAACATGGTGAAACCCCATCTCTACTGAAAATACAAAAATTAGCCGAGCATAGTGGCATGTGCCTGTAGTCCCAGGTACTCGAGAGGCTGAGACAGGAGAATCACTTGAACCTGGGAGGCAGAGGTTGCAGTAAGCCAAGATTGCACCACTGCCAGCCTGTGCAACAGAGCCTCTGTTTAAAAAAAAAAAAAAAAAGGACATGTACTTCCTATTTTAACTTATTTACCCTAACACCTGATATGTTTACCAGCCTACTAAGGAACAAGGAACTGGCTTGCCACTTGGAAATAAAATTTTGACAAATGGGTGGTGATCAAAATTTCTTTCTCAAAACCTTACCAGTTACCAGTGTAATCATCTTTTTTAAATTACAGGCTCCATTAGGAGTAGAACTTTTTTGAGTAACTGTGATCTCCACCATGGCTAATATAATTTAATATTTATAATACCATTGTCCTCAAGGTAAGGACCACCTCTCAGTATAAATGCTCAACGGATGTGGCGCTGAAGCATGGCACTACTCTTAAGCATTTTTGTTTGCTTGTTTGTTTGAGACTGAGTCTCACTCTCTATCGCCCGGGCTGGAGTGCAGTGGCACAATGTCAGCTCACTGCAATCTCCGCCTCCCAGGTTCAAGCGATTCTCCTGCCTCAGCCTCCTGAGTAGCTAGGATTACAGGCGCCCACCACCATGCCTGGCAATTTTTGTATGAGTAGAGACAGGGTTTCACCATGTTGGCCAGGCTGGTCTCAAACTCAACCTCAAGTTATCTGCCCGCCTCGGCCTCCCAAAGTGCTGGGATTACAGGTGTGAGCCACCATGCCCGGCCATCTTAAACATTTTAAAAAACAAAGTGAATATGCCAGGCATCCCACCTAGACCACAGTGAGTGCTAAATGAATGTTTTGATCATCATTTAATCATTCTTAGCCAGATCTGAATGTGAAAAACAAAATCTGATGCCTCCGGAATTTCAGAGCAATGCCCAGTTTTAATTGGGTGCAATGATGCCCTTTCCTTGGCCACTATTCAGTTATAGCCTTGCTGCCAGGGACAAACAAGATGAGCGTTTTTTAGTCAGGCACAAAGCAAGTAAATAGAAACTTCAGTCTGGGAGTGATTTTGTCTTTCCCAAACCCTGGAGGAGGGTTCTCCATTTTTCTTTTGTTCGTTTGTTTTTTATTGTACCCTTCTAACAGTAAAAAGTTTCTGATCAAACGTTCCTGATATATGGATAATTATTTATTTATAAATTGTATACATGTATTACTATACTAATGTATCTGTGCTTTTATAAAATCCATCAAAATGGAAATTTAAAGTTATATAAAAATGAATATAATATATAAAATTATATAAAATGAATATAAATAGAAGTTCTCATATTTTCTTCTCTTGCCCTAACAAATGTCTTGTAAGTAGCCCACTGGCTGAAAGGACTCACATGCTACTAGAAGGTGTGGTAACAGCAAGGCTCGCCAAACCATTTGGTAACTGTCAAGTCACCAAACACATGTGGCCCCAACTCACCCAATGGCCCACTCTCTTCCATTAATGCTGTCAAAAGCTATTGGCTTTACTTTGAAGAAAAATGATAATTCAGTCATTGAATGATGATTTAAAAGACTTTATTTGCAGTGGAACAAGCTAAATGCTGTATTCACTCCAAATGAAAAGAACGAGACTACTGATTGTACTGTAGGATAAGGAGGAAGGCAATAAAGCTGCAGTATATCCTTGAAGCATGTCAAAGTGGTATGGTAGGGAAAACGAGAGTTTTATCTCACAAAGCCATAAACACTGAACAAGTTAATTTTCCATTCCAGAAAATCAGCAGTCATCAAAACAGCACTTGGCAAAATATTTAAAATTTGTGATAATAACAAGTACTGCAGTGGCACTGTGTGTGGTTCTCCACTCTGACACTCCCCATTACCATGACCTAAAGGGGAAGGAAAAAAACATATCATAGATTAGATGATAGATAGATAGATAGATACATACATACATACATACATACATACATAGAGGCAAAATTGAAGAATATTAAATAAAATTGTCTGCATTCTGCTGAAATAAATACATGCATACTACATTTGCACAGTCTCCTTTTTAGGAGATATGTTTAGCATGAGTAAGCTGTACTTTCTCCCAACCTGCCCCTTGTCACCTCTACCCCTATTCTCCTCACTCTGAATAAATCCAGCCTATACCCACAAGACAATTGACTCTTTTAATTAATGGGTAGAAATGTGTTCCCCACCTGTACAAATGCTCGACAGAGGCTGGGTCATTAGACACCTTTGGCCTTAAATCCCATGGGTGGGCTCTATGAACATTTCTCTGATTGGGCTGTTGGAAAGCTTCTGGGGCTCTTGAGGTTCTTACCCTGGTCAATGATTTAGCTACACAGCAAGTGGACTCTGAGGTGACGTTTTTTTGGACCAACATCGTCTTCTTGGACCTTACTGGAGTGGGATATGCTCTAGAGAAGCAGCAGCCCATACACTGATATATTGGGGCACCCGGCTTGGAGAAGAATTTGTTTTCCCTTGGCTTGCATTCTGGGCAATCTATCAGGAAAAAAAAAAAAAAGGCAGAGTAAAATAATCCAAAAAAGATTCAGAAAGAATCTATGAGGCCAGCACAGTAGCTTACGCCTGTAATTCTAGCACTTTGGGAGGCCGAAATGGAATTGCTTGAGCTCAGGAGTTCGAGAGCAGCATGGGCAACATGGTGAAACCCTGTCTCTACAAAAAATACAAAAAAAAAAAAAATAGCCAGACGTGATGGTGCACACCTGTAGTCCCAGCTACTTGACGGTCTGGGGCAGAAGAATTTCTTGAAGCTGGGAGGTTGAGGCTGCAGTGAGCCGAGATTGTGTCACTGTACTCCAGCCTGGGTGACAAAGTGAGACCCTGATTCAAAAAAAAAAAAATAAGAAAAAACGCGGTGGCTCACGCCTATAATCCTAGAACTTTGGAGGCTGAGGCGGGTGGATCACCAGAGATCAGGAATTCAAGACCAGCCTGGCCAACATGGTGAAACCCCATCTCTACTAAAAATACAAAAATTTAGCTGGGCATGGTGGCAGGCGCCTGTAATACCAGCTACTCAGAAAGCTGAGGCAGGAGAATCGCTAGAACTCGGGAGGCGGAGGTTGCAGTAAGCTGAGATCATGCCATTGCACTCCAGCCTGGGCGACAGAGCGAGACTCTGTCTCAAAAGAAAAGGCAAGGTAAGGCAAGGCAAGGCAAGGCACGGCACAGTACAGCAAGGCAAGGCAAGGCAAGGCAAGGCAACAAATGAAACAAACTACAAATGTTTCCTTATGATGGGATAGTGAATATTATTTTTCCATCAAAAATGAAAGGAAACTAAGTAAGTGCTTTTTGGTTATATGTTAATCTTCATCTATAATATTTAATATTTATACTGATTAATGTTCATGAGAAATAAAATTTAAAAACAAACATTTTCACAGATATGCGTAGAAAATCTCAGTTGTAGTCTTTCTTCAAGCATAGATTCTCTATCTCAATGCTAACAGTATGCCTAGAGGAAACACAAAACTTGACAGATTAAAACATCACGTTCATCTGAAAAGAGAATTTTGCGCAGAGGAAAAATATTTTTCCCCTTAGAATCTGCTATTGTTTTTCCTACACTAACTCCAAATATTGACAGAGAGAAATATGTCAGAATTAAGAAAGTCTGGTGAGTGCAGAGAGACTGATATTAGATCAGATGCCTGCACTTGGGACCTGGATTAAAATATTACCACTTATCTAGAGAAAAACCATAACCAATAGTAGCTCACAAATTTCAAAGCAGAAGGAATTATATCAGCTACTATATGAGATTTTTCAGACAATACAGCAAAACAAATTTACTGTATAAAATGGTTTTGCTTTTCTCACTTATTAACTGATGTGAAAATTCATCTACAAAGGCAATGTTAAAATCTCAAATCTTCTGGCAGAAATGTAAAAAATAACTGAGCTAACTGAATAAGGAGGGTTTTCTTCTTGTAAGACTCAAATAAAGAATAAAAAGGAATCTATTTCAGATGAAAATGCATAGGCTGCTACATAAATGGTTGTGTAAGATATCGTTTTCACTGCACATTTCCTGAACCTAATTTAATTTTATGTTCACAATCTACAAGAGCCTAGATATGAATCCAGCAGCAAAGGTTTATTACTTTTGAAAAGGAGGTAGAAATGTAATTAATGGAGTTATTGATGTACATCTAGAAATGTGTGTTGTCCTTATTACTCAAACCACAAGCTTGGTCACACACCCTGCATTGTAAACTCTCCATCAGGAAAGGAATGGAGAATATGCAGAAACACCGACAATGTGACCAGAATGACAGCTGCATATTTTCTGTAGTAATCCATGGCGCTCCTACAAACAGACATGGAAGAAAAAAAAAAAACAGTTAATTTAAAATTGGCTTCCCAGCCATAACAACACCCAGTAGTTTCAACATTACTACTAATAATAATCATCAGTGTCTTGACCTCTCTGCTTTTAGCTCCCAACATACACTAAAACCATGTAAATTTTTTTTAATTTCTCCTTAAGAAAGAGATAGATAACTGAATCTTCCCATTTCTCACATTAACTTCTAGAAATTGGTTTAATAATAATTACAATAAATTCTCTTCTTAAATTCTTTAAAATTTAAATTTCAGAATTTAAATTTTAAATTCTCTGTCATCCTGTTACAAAGCTTCAGTGTCCTTATTTGTAAAACATGGAACTTAAACTACATAATACCTAAGAAAATATTTATAAACTTATATATGAGATATAAAATATACAATCATTTGATGGAGGATAAACACAAAGTATTCAACATTATCAGCCATTAAGGAAATGCGAATTAAAACTACAATGACATATTACACATCTATCAGAATGGCTAAAATAAAAAATAACACCAAATACTGGCGTGGATGCAGAGAACCAAGATAACTCAGGCATTGCTGGTGGGAATATAAAATGGTACAGCCACTCTGGGAAATAGTTTGGCGGTTTCTGATAAAACAAAACATGTACTCACCATATGCCCCAACAGTTGCACTTTTGGGCATTTATCTCAGAGAACGGAAGACTATGTTCACACAAAACTTATACATAAATATTCATAGAAACTTTGTTTAAAGTAGCCAAAAAACTGGAAATATTTCAAATGCCCATCAGCAGGTGAATGGTTATACTAATGATGGTATAGTCATACCATGGAATACTGTCCAGCAACAAAAAAAAATGAACACACTATTGATACACACAGCAACTTGAATGGATCTCGAGAGAATTATGCTGAATGAAGGCTGAATACTATATGATTCCATCTATATAACACTGTGGAAATAAAATTATAGAGATAGAGAATAGATTAATGGTTTCAAGGAGTGAGCCCTGGGAAAGAAGTGTATAAGGGTGAGTGTGGCTCTAAAGGGATAGCACAAGGGAGCTGTGGTGATGGGACAGCTGCATGTTGATAGGGATGTTAGTCACAGTAATCTACACATGGGATAAAACTGCATAACAGGGCACTAGTATTTTGTGTGTGTGTGTGTGTGTGTGTGTGTGTGTGTGTCTTAAATCTGAATAAGCTGTATAGGTGGCAGCAATGTCAGTTCTCTAGTATTCACATTGCACTATAGTTATATGAGATAATTATCAATGAGGGAACAAGCTGAAGGGTATACAGGACTTCTCTGTACATTTTTTTGCAACTTCCTCTAAATCTGCAATTATTCAAAATAAAAGTTTTTTTTAAAAAATTCAGAATGAGGTTTAAAGGTACATATGAGTCAAAACTTTTGGTTATTTTTCGTGTAGACTGACATAATAGAGCTGAGTTTCTGCTAGATGTTTATATTAATCCATAACACTTCTTAGGAATAATTTGTCAGACAGCAGAACTAAGTTTATAATACATGTTGAGTGTTTCTATTCTGAACATTTGAAATCTGAAATGGCCCACAATCTGAAACATTTTGAGCACCAACATGATAACACAAGTGGAAAGTTCCACATATAAGTACTTAACAGAAACTTTGTTTATGCACAAAATATTCAAAATAGTGTATGAAATTACCTTTGGGCTATGTAATATACGAAACAAATGATTTTTATGTTTAGACATGGGTCTCATCCCCAAGATATCTCACTATGTATATGCAAATATTCCAAAATCCAAAAAAATTTAAAATCTAAAGCACCTTTTATCCTCAGCATTTCAGATAAAGGACACTCAACCTGTATAGAAATTCAGATTGTATAAGTACGAAGGCTAAAACAAATGTATGTCATTATTTCTACCTGAGAGAGATATATATATGTGTAAGTAATTTTGACTTCTATTTATCTTCATACATAATTAACACTGAATAAATATTGTTCTAAGTTAGTGGCTCTCAAAGTGTGATCTGGGAACCCCAAAGATTTTCAGTGGATCTGTGAGGTTAAAATGATTTTCATAATAATACTAAAATGTTGTTTGTCTTTTTTTCCTCTTCATCCTCTTGGGTGCTCAGAGAAATTTTCTAGAGGCTACATGACATGTAATTTTACAACAGATTGAATGAAGAAGCACATGAGAATTTAGCTGTGTTCTGTTAGGCTAGACAACGAAGAGCTTTGCAAAAGGGTAAAACAATGCCACTCTTAACACTAATTTTTTTTCTTGAAAATTGTCATTTAAAAAAATGAATACATGCTATTTTTGTTAACATATGATGGATTTTTCTAAATGAATAAATATTTTTAAACTTTAACATAATCACTAAGCTATTAAATATTAATGGATATAACCTCATGAATAGAAGCTCTTTGGGATCTTCAATAATTTTTTTGTTTTGTTTTGTTTTTTGAGATGGAGTCTCCCTCTATTGCTCAGGATGGAATGCAGTCATGCAATCTCGGCTCACTGCAACCTCCGCCTCCTGGGTTCAAGCAATTCTCCTGCCTCAGCATCCCAAGTAGCTGGGACTACAGGCATGCGCCATG
>NW_012099121.1:404983-408819 GCF_000951045.1 Mandrillus leucophaeus
AAAAAAAAAAAAAAAGAAAGAAGAAAGAAAGAAAAGAAATGGGCATCTCACTATGCTGTCTAGGCCAATCTGGAACTCCCGAGCTCAAGCAATCCTCCTGCCTCACCCTCCCAAAGTGCTGAAATTGCAGGTGTGAGCCACCGTGCTTGGCCTGAGAAAGCTTCTTCAAGATAGAAACTATGCCCCTTTAATCAACCATTACCCTAGCACAAGGCCTTGTACAAAGTAAATGATCAATACAGTTATGTGGAATTGGGACTTTAGAACAGTAACAATCGTATTAACCAAAAACTGCTAATATAGAGTTGTCATTCACACTAAAGAACAAGATAATCTTGAACGACAACTTAGAATAGATGTTCAGTAAAATAAAATATTTTCATATAATTTCATTAGAGAGAGTATGTTCAGCTATAAAATTGTAGCTGGCTAATAGGTGAATCTATAAATGTTACATATGTCACAGGGAGCAACCATTTTATGCTAAGACATGAAAGTCATAAAAATTCAAAAGAACCCATTAATAAAAAACACATAATAGCTTCAGGGTTTAAACTGGTGTCTCTTAGTTCATGTTAAACAATTTAGATTCTTGAAATAATGTGACTCTGTGAGGAAAAGATAGTGAAGGAGTGAGGGATGCACTATTCCAAAATACACCAGATTGGTATATTGATTATTTTGAGTTGAAAACATTGCTGAAATGTTAGTTGCAGAAAGAATGAGCTGAACCTGTTGCTTTCTGCATGCAGCAAGCAACGATAATTCCTCTGGGAGGGGCACCCTCTCCATGCCAGGGTGAGAAAATAGCCCTTATCACCAGAGACTTGGAAATAGAGGCTACAATGACCCAGAATAAAAATACTCAATGAAGTAACCCTCATCTTCCACCTGTTTTACACCTCCTCCTCACATATCTCTTAGTGACTCCCCTAGGAATTCACTGCCCCAGCCAGATTTTCTTTCTTTCTTTTTTTGAGATGGAATCTCGCTGTCACCTAGGCTGAAGTGCAGTGACACAATCTCGACTCACTGCAACCTCTACCTCCCAGGTTCAAGCAAGTCTCCTGCCTCAGCCTCCAGAGTAGCTGGGATTGCAGGTGCGAGCCACCATGCCCAGCTAATTCTTGTATTTTTAGTACAGAGGGGGATTCACCATGTTGGCCAGGCTGATCTCAAACTCCTGACCTCAAGCGATCTGCCCGTCTTGGCTTCCCAAAGTGCTGGGATTACAAGCCTGAGTCACCATGTCCAGCTGCCAGATTTTCTTTGTATTGTCATTTCTTCTCAAATTTGTCACTTGTCTAAAAAGTATAAAAGCATCTTGCTTTGGCCACTTTCTCAGACTTCACTCTCTTGTGAAGATCTCCATGTACAGATAAAATGAATAAAATTTGCGTATTTCTCTCTTATTAATGTAAGAGACAATTTGGCTCCCAGATCCAGCTGAAGAGCCAAGTAAGAGCTAAAAGGGGGTTGGAGGTGATCTCTGGCTCCCCTACAATACCATTTGTTTTGGTTTTGTTTTTTTGTTGTTGTTGTTATTGTTTGACTGGTTTTTGGTTTTTGTTTTGTTTTTTGTTTTGTTTTGTTTCGTTTTGTTTTTTTCTTTGAGACAGGGTCTCTCTCTGTCTCCCAGGCTGAAGGACAGTGGTGCAGTCATGGCTCACTGCAACCTTGACCTCCCGGGATCAAGTGATCCTCCCATCTCAGCCTCCCAAGTAGCTGGAACTACAGGCACCCATCACCACATCCTGCTAATTTTTTTGTATTGTTTAATAGAGACAGGGTTTCACTATGTTGCCCAGGCTGATCTCAAACTCCTGGGCTTCAGCGATCTGCCCACCTCAGCCTTTCAAAGTGCTGGGATTACAGGTGCGAGCCCTCTTACCCAGCCCAATAGCATTCTTAAAAGTATAAAAGGATATTATTACCATAACTTACCATTATTATTTAACATATGTTTGTACAATATTATTCATTGTGATTATATATAATTAATGTATTAAATGATTTATGAAATAGGTAAACACTCTACCAGTGTGCCATACAAGCCATATACATACATTAAATCCATACATACACCAATATATATCTTGACACACCAAGTATCACACACATACACATACATACACATCCCTATGTATACATTAATAATTGTTGCAAGAAGGTTACAAGTGCTTGAAACAATGTAACACCCTGGCCTTTTGCTTGCAAACATGTTGCCATCACTCCCCACTACCAGAGAGTGGTGAGGTTTGTGGTTTTTCTAATGGTGACTAATCTACACTCTCTACACCAGGAAGCTCAAATGACTCATAACACATTCTTGAGATGACTAGGCTAGGATTAGAGGCATAATTTTGTGTTAGTCAAACAGATTAAATCTAACTGACTTCTAGAGGGTTAACCTAAGGTTTCACCTCTTTAGCCCCATCTAATCCTGCTAACTACCAAGCAGAGGCAACATAGCCTGCCTTCAGTGAATGATAACTAACGAAAGGAAGCCCAAAGAAGGTAAAGCTCTGAAGCCCCAGCGCATTGCCTAGCATGAGACAGAGGTTCAGTCATTGTTTATTAAACAGAGGATAAGTCTTTAAGTGTAGCATCTGGCGTGGTCCAGAGAAGATAATAATAGTTTAGCTTTAACGAAAGATTTGAAGGTGGAACGTCTCAAAGGAAAATGGATGTTTAGATTGCATGCCACCGACTTCCACAGAGCAGTCCCTGGAGCTCTGCATGCTCACCTCTACCTTCTGCCAAATGACCACCTCTGTCTCTAAAGAACCTCAGGTCAGTGGTTAGGAAACTCAGCCTGGAGTGAAACTGGCTACCTGGCTACAGATTTTCTTTCCTCATATGCCCTGGCTCCAGGAAGTGGGTTTTTATCTTATTCTTATAACATCTTGTGAGCCCCAAGGCAGCAGTGAGTGTCTTTCATGATACATGCATCACACCCCCAACCTCAATGATCCGCCAGCTTCCCACTTCCTCTCAAAAAATGCCCAAACAGTGCTCCCAGACACCAGCGTGATCTTGAGACCTATTAACATGTTAGCTGATAATTTTCTCCAATGGTGGTGGCAAGGAATGGCTGAAAGATCGAAGGGAAGAGGAGAGACTGGTTAATACCCCTACAGTCTGATTCATTCATTCTTTAATACAGATAATTACTGTGTATCTTATTAAAAGATGAGTTTTAGATAATTTGGTAGAAGTTCAAATGTCATAAAGTGCAAAATGTAAGCTCCAAATTGAATGCTTGGAAGATTTTAAAACTTTAAATAAGTACCTGCTGTGTGCCAGGAACTGTGTCAAGAATTGTATCACCAGGAACTGGTGATACAAGTCAGGCATGGTCGCTAGCACTTTGGGAAGCCGAGGTGAGTGGATCACTTGAGGTCAGGAGTCCGAGACCAGCCTGGCCAACATGGTGAAAAACCATCTCTACTAAAAATACAAAAATTAGCTAGGCAGGGCACATGCCTGTAGTCCCAGCTACTCAGGAGGCTGAGGCAGCAGAATGGTTTGAACCCAGTAGGCAGAGATTGCAGTGAGCCTAGATCACGCTACTGCACTCCAACCTGGGTGACAAAGCAAGACTCTGTCAAAAAAAAAAAAAAAAGAATGGGTGGTACAAATATGACTAAATGTCCTGCCATCTGAGGAGCTCAGGGTACAACGAGGGCTCCAGTACAAAAGCAAATGAGCTGAAGTGACAACTGCTATAATAAAAGTATTTGTAGACATAGAGCCTTGTGGTAGGCCAGGGACAAGAAAATAGACAGAGGAAAAATTAATGGGAATAAAAACATGTACTTGATGAAAAAAAAAAA
>NW_012099121.1:410154-412399 GCF_000951045.1 Mandrillus leucophaeus
TCCCAACGTGCTGGGATTACAGGCATGAGCCACCACGCTCGGCCTGGGCTCTTCAATAATTTTAAAGAGTGTAAACAGGTTCTGAGGTCACAGAGTTTGAGAATACACAAAGCCATAAGGAAATTTTCAGAATTAAAACTAATTTCCTTTTTAAACTAGTATCATCTTTGTGCCTTAATATTGCAGCTCATATATTATGAAAATTCAGCCATTATGCAGTGAACAATTATATTAGAATTAATTCAGAGGAGAAACATTTAGAGTAAGATTGCAGAATGTGAAAGCATGAAGTCAATGCGCATTTTAGAATTGCCTTTATAATGAAGAGAAGATTGAAAAAGTGAAACAAAAATCACTATTGCTGTAGCAGAAACTGTTATCTTTCTTTGCCTTTATTTTGAAAAGAGATGACATTAACCGAGTAAAAACAGAATAACCTTCAAAGCCTAGGTGATTTTGAAAGCATTTTAATAAATCCTTTTATCATCCTAATCACCCTCAGGTTTTTCTGTTTTAAAATTTGAAAGAAAATATTAAGAATCAGAGGGAAAAATTAAATTCTGCTGGGATTTATGCTATTTTGCAAAAATATGCTCACTCTAAAGTCAGATTTGCTAATCTCAGCCTCTTTTGATATTCCACATGAGTATTTTCCAAACTTCATAGGCCCTGTAAATGAAACCTCAGATTAATCTGCAATACACATCAGCATACCCTTAACTTATATCCCATCACCCACCACATCAAGATAATATGAGTCCAAGAAAATGTGAGTTTTCTCAACTTGGTCTTCTTTCTCTCCCTTTGCAGTTCATCTACTTCAGAGTCTTTTAAGGAGCTGCTCAACTGCCAGATTCACTGTGAAGTTTTCACCCAACCCCAAAGACAAAATAAATATCTTCCTCCACTGCATTCACCTGTCACTTAGCTTATAATTCTTAGATGATGCCCCACAGTCTAGCCGGTTATGTACACGTCTATCTCTTCATCCACAAAGAAAGCTTCTTTCTTTTTATTTAAATTAGAAATGGGGTCTCGAGAAGCGGAAGCTGCAGTGAGCAGAGATTGTTCCACTGCACTGTACCCTGGGCAACAGAGAGAGAACCCGTCTCAAAAAAAAAAAAAAAAGAAAGAAGAAAGAAAGAAAAGAAATGGGCATCTCACTATGCTGTCTAGGCCAATCTGGAACTCCCGAGCTCAAGCAATCCTCCTGCCTCACCCTCCCAAAGTGCTGAAATTGCAGGTGTGAGCCACCGTGCTTGGCCTGAGAAAGCTTCTTCAAGATAGAAACTATGCCCCTTTAATCAACCATTACCCTAGCACAAGGCCTTGTACAAAGTAAATGATCAATACAGTTATGTGGAATTGGGACTTTAGAACAGTAACAATCGTATTAACCAAAAACTGCTAATATAGAGTTGTCATTCACACTAAAGAACAAGATAATCTTGAACGACAACTTAGAATAGATGTTCAGTAAAATAAAATATTTTCATATAATTTCATTAGAGAGAGTATGTTCAGCTATAAAATTGTAGCTGGCTAATAGGTGAATCTATAAATGTTACATATGTCACAGGGAGCAACCATTTTATGCTAAGACATGAAAGTCATAAAAATTCAAAAGAACCCATTAATAAAAAACACATAATAGCTTCAGGGTTTAAACTGGTGTCTCTTAGTTCATGTTAAACAATTTAGATTCTTGAAATAATGTGACTCTGTGAGGAAAAGATAGTGAAGGAGTGAGGGATGCACTATTCCAAAATACACCAGATTGGTATATTGATTATTTTGAGTTGAAAACATTGCTGAAATGTTAGTTGCAGAAAGAATGAGCTGAACCTGTTGCTTTCTGCATGCAGCAAGCAACGATAATTCCTCTGGGAGGGGCACCCTCTCCATGCCAGGGTGAGAAAATAGCCCTTATCACCAGAGACTTGGAAATAGAGGCTACAATGACCCAGAATAAAAATACTCAATGAAGTAACCCTCATCTTCCACCTGTTTTACACCTCCTCCTCACATATCTCTTAGTGACTCCCCTAGGAATTCACTGCCCCAGCCAGATTTTCTTTCTTTCTTTTTTTGAGATGGAATCTCGCTGTCACCTAGGCTGAAGTGCAGTGACACAATCTCGACTCACTGCAACCTCTACCTCCCAGGTTCAAGCAAGTCTCCTGCCTCAGCCTCCAGAGTAGCTGGGATTGCAGGTGCGAGCCACCATGCCCAGCTAATTCTTGTA
>NW_012099121.1:412464-413218 GCF_000951045.1 Mandrillus leucophaeus
TGTAGACATAGAGCCTTGTGGTAGGCCAGGGACAAGAAAATAGACAGAGGAAAAATTAATGGGAATAAAAACATGTACTTGATGAAAAAAAAAAAAATCAGAGTAGTTAAGGTATATTTTATTATTTTGACATTCATGTAGGAGCTTCATGTATTCAGTCCATGTAATTTCCCCAGCAGGTAGCAAAGAGAGGATCCACAAAGTGCCCTAGTATTCAGAGGAAAATAAGGCCAAGTGAAGGCACACAGCATAGTTATATTATTTTACACATTTCTATTTATCAGTCACTCAATAATGTTTGTGCTTCTCAACATTTTTAAAGGGAGCCAACTTATTTTCCAGATAAAAGAGAGAGAAAAGAAGTGAAAAGGCCAGGTGAGGCGGCTCACGCCTGTAATCCCAGTACTTTGGGAGGCCGAGGCAGGTGGATCACCTGAAGTTGGGAGTTCGAGACCAGCCAGATCAACATGGAGAAACCCTGTCTCTACTAAAATACAAAATTAGCCGGACGTGGTAGTACACGCCTGTAATCCCAGCTGAGGTTTGCAGGGAGGCTGAGGTAGGAGAATCGCTTGAACCCAGGAAGGTGGAGATTGTGGTGAGCCAAGACGGTGCCATTGCACTCCAGCCTGGGCAACAAGAGCGAAACTCCATCTCAAAAAAAAAAAAAAAAAAAGGATAATAGAAAAAATGATGACCTTTACGATATTTATTTTAAAGGTAAATACAAGGATTGAGCAGTATTTAGAAGAAA
>NW_012099121.1:416723-417414 GCF_000951045.1 Mandrillus leucophaeus
GAAAGACAGAAAGAGAGAGAGAGAGAGAGAAAGGAAAAGAAAAGAAGAAATGAAAAGAAAAGAGAGCAAGTTCAGGTATAACTGATCAAGTTATGAGGACTGTCTGCAGTGGGGAACAGCAGGGGATCAGGGAAAGGGGAAAAAGCATTGGCTTTCTTTCTTTTCTTTCTTTCTTTTTTTTTTTTTTTTTTTTTTTTTTTTTAAATGAGACATGGTCTCACTCGGTCCATCAGACTGGAGTGCAGTGCCACAATCACTGCTCATTACAGTCTCAACTTCCCAAGCTCGGGTGATCCTCCCATCTTAGCCTCCCAGGTAACTAGGACAACAGGAGTGTGCCAGCAAGCCCAGCTAATTTGAGCGTGGTTTTTGTTTTTGTGTTTTTGTTTTGTTTTGTTTGTAGGGACAGGGTTTCTCTATGTTGCCCAGGCTGATCTTCAACTCTTGGGCTCAAGCGATATCCCCGGCTCTGCCTCCCAAAGTGCTAGAATTTCAGGCGAGAGCCCCTCTGCCCAGCCAGCATTAGCTTTCACATACATTCACTTGCTTTATTTTCTTCACACCTGTGTCATATATTAGAAAACTACACATTAGAGAATTTAAACGATTTGCCAAAGTTGCTCAGAAAGTAATCTGATCCTAAGATAGTGTCCTTCCACTTGTACTACCCCTATAGCCTGAAAGTATACCA
>NW_012099121.1:420804-423094 GCF_000951045.1 Mandrillus leucophaeus
AAAAAAAAAAAAAAAAAGGATAATAGAAAAAATGATGACCTTTACGATATTTATTTTAAAGGTAAATACAAGGATTGAGCAGTATTTAGAAGAAAGTTGAAGGGCTCATGGAATTGTGAAAACAATATCAATTCTTTTGTGCCCATTCTTAAAATAATCACATTTTGAGAAGCTTCTTAATTGACTAAATTTAAGGGACTTATAACAGATGTACTTATTCTCTTTTAACTGTTATTTAAATATGCTTTACAATGCTAACACAATTATGGAATTAAAATCTCGCTTTTTTCACTACCCTTCTGTTTTTTCTACCACATCAGCATTTTTTAAATCCTCTGCATGCTAAATCTACATTGCAAAAATCAATGACAAGTTTTAATAGGATAAACTCCACGCACCATAAATTATTGTTTTAAATGAGAATTACATGTATTTGTTGTTCAAAAGTATCTAATTTTAAAAGTCAGCATTATTGTAATAATAAATACTACTAGGAATAAAACGATGGGTAGCGTCAATTTATCATTCAATAAAGTAAAACACCCAAAGCCCAGAAAAGTTTTATATGGTGCATCGTTATAGAAATATAAGAATGTTTTCAACTTTAAAAATTTGTGGATTACATTTTGTTATGTTTATTTGAGCTATTTTCATGCCATCTTTTTACACACCAAGCAGAATTCTCATTTAAGTGCACTATAGCATAGAACCATATTTAATTTGCCTGAAGTTTTTCAATAATAAGGTTGACAGGACTGGGTTATTGATTTATCAATCTTGACATCTTACTTTAAAAGGATTTTTTTTTCTTTGTAATAAAACAGATCAGAGGAGCTGCAAAGTGAAGCCCCTTGTTCGTTGCCCCTGTGTTTACTGCTATGGCAGATTGTACTTTCCAAAAATGGCCACAAAAATACCCCTCAGCCTACATTTATCTGCAGTGTGACCTTGTCACTCTCACATCAAACAGTGGTATGTCTATCTTTGTACCCCATTTCACCTAAGTAGGCCCTATGACTGCTTAGATCAGGAATATAGCAGAAGTGACACTGGACAAGTAGTAGGTATATCCCTTAACTGACCTGGCAGTTCCTGCTTTCCATCTCTTAGAAACCAGTTGCCATGGAAGAAATGCTCCTACACTGAGACCACCACAGGATGGGAAGGCCAAGCCACATGAAGATAGTAAAAGTGTCACATGGAGAGGGAGAAAGAGGCCAAGAAGTATTGAGGCACCAGACATCTGAGGGAAGAAACTGCCCTGGATGACTAGCCCCGCTGAGCTTTCAGATGACCCCAGCCGCAGCCTCCATCTGACTGCACTGAACCAGAAACTCGAGTTAAGAACTACACAGTTGAACTCAGTCCACCAGCGGAACTTTGAAAGATAATAATTTGTTATTTTACTCACTAAGTTTTCAGGTAACTTGATGCATCACAATAAATAACTGATACAACTGCACTCTCTTATAACAAACATTGCTCCAAAGTCTGAGATACAGAACCACTATCTTGCCTCTACTTTCTCCTCTGTGCATATGGCAGGTTGGGTGGGGAGGGTCTTTATATTAAGGGTCACATATTAAGTTAACTGATTACAGGAAATGTAACAAAGTATACAAAATTGGATTAGCATTCAACACAGTATCTGTAATACTGGATATGGTAACAAGAGTATCTTATATTTTAAAAAATAACACCTACCATTAATTGAGCACTTGTGTGCCAGACATTCATTTGGGCACCTTGAACTCACAAATACATTCAATCATCATGACAATCCTGTGTAGTATCATTCTCATTTTTGTAAAGAAATTATAGAGATGAAGTAATCTATACAAGGTCACATAATTAGTTACTGGCAGAGCCAAGATTTTAAAATGTCTCTTTACAATTCCAAACTCCTAGCTCCGAACCACTTCATTGTACTGCTTTTAAATCTTTACATTTTACAATGAGCTTCCTAACTGATGTTTTCAGATGGCATATCCCTAAATAAGATGCTGACATCTTTTTTTAGAGCAACGTTATTGTGTGCCAGTTTAATATAACTTACCGATGTATTTTTAATTTTACATATTTATTTGACTTCACCTTCTACAGAACTGTCTTTAAAAAGCCATTTCTGCCATACCCGTTGGCTCAGGCCAGTAATCCCAGCGCTTTGGGAGACCAATGCACGTGGATCACTTGAGCCCAGGAGTTCAAGACCAGCCTGGAGAACATTGTGAAACTCCGTATCTGGGCCTGTAGTCCCAGCTACTTGGGAAGCTGAGGTGGGAGGATCGCT
>NW_012099121.1:423959-440260 GCF_000951045.1 Mandrillus leucophaeus
AATTTAAACGATTTGCCAAAGTTGCTCAGAAAGTAATCTGATCCTAAGATAGTGTCCTTCCACTTGTACTACCCCTATAGCCTGAAAGTATACCATTAATCTATGTCCTCCTTTATAACTTGGAGTCACACATGAATCATGCTGTTTCAGTTATGTTGTCTAACTCGATTTCTAATATTGTCATGGATTCTACCCCTAGTTCAGCCTAAGTGCCCCACCTTAAATCACAGAGTATTAAAGATGCTGGATCATTTCTACAATGTTATCTCTAAGCCTGATGAACCGAGAAATTGCTAGACTACTTTGTGCAACATTACAATGGCACTGCTATAACATTATACACCAAATCCAGAATTTGCAAAGATCAAAAGTTGATAGCAAACTACTCTAGGAATCACAATCTGGAAAAATGAAATTTAGTGCTATGAACCATGCTGTTCTCAATAGAAATGTAAGTTCACTCCTGTAAATTTTCTCTTTGTGAAAGTAGATTACTTTGATCTGTTTTTAAGCAAGATGTACATTACCTTCTAAGTTAGCCATTTCTGTTACCCAGCTCTTACTTTGAGTTTTCATGTAAATCTGGGTCTCACATTAAAAAGAAATGTACACTGAAACTGAAAATCTGCTCTGGAACATAATTAATTGCTTTTCTAACATTTTTCTCACATGCTACCCTTTTCAGCAGGAAATGGTAAGAAATATGACTCACTTAAAATTTCAATGACTCTTACTGCAAAAAAAAAAAAAATAAACTTAAGAAAACCAAAGTTGAAATTAAAATGAAAAACCATGAACCCTTTATAAATGAGGACCACTCTTGTCTTTCTTAAATAATTCAAGAATATAGCAATGTATTACATGCAATTTGGTTGACGAATATTATGAATAATTGAATTGGTATTAAGTCAAGTAATTATTTAAAAGATATTTTCAGAAACTTTAAATGATTCCTTTTCTAAGGCAAAATATCTGACTTTTGACTGGGAAAAAGATTGAAGAGCTTAGGAAACAAAATTCCTGTGGGATGAAAGGCAGCTTCTGCATTGCTAAGGGACCCATATAGTGTCAGCCCATAGTTCTTCACACGTGCCCATATCCTGTTCTTCGACGCTAATAAGAAGGGACAAAAAACTCTTTCATTTTCTAGTCTCTGTTTCCCAATCAGCCACCAATTCATGTTAATGCAAAGATAGCCAAGGTTAGCTGCAAAAAAGTTTCCAGAAACTCATCGGAACTACTCAATGAGACTTGGGCAAGTGACTTATCATTGCAAATTCATGAATAATAGCCAGAGAAATACTACCAACTCTGATTTTTGCAGCATTGTATTAAAGAAGAAAATGAAAACAATGACATTCAAGAAATTCCCTGCTACTATTCAAGTCTGCATGAGAATATCTATTCAAAAGATAATGAGAAGCTATGGTCATTCAGCCAAACAAGTGAGCCACTTTATCATGGGCCAGCTTGAAGATATAGTTATACATCACTTAAAAATGGATAATAAAACAATATCATAATGTCTGCTTGCCCTCTGTCTGGCTCCTGGAAGCTATTTGAAAGAATATCTTTCCAATGACATCCAATAATTCTTGAGGAAAATTTTTAGATCCTGACAGGCACTCAAGTATCCCAGCAGGAGACATTGGGTTTCTGGTTTCTGTTAGGTAGCATCTTACCCTATGATCACAGCCAAATTTTACAGACTTCCTCCCAATTCAATCATGACTGCTGAAAAGAGAATGAGTAAAAGTGTATCTCTCTTCTTATTAAGGTGTATGCAGAGACTCTGGAATCTCCCTCATATTCTCAAATATTTTACTCCTCAATTAAAATCCCCCAAAATTATTTTATTCATATTACCTTTCTCTGGGCTTTTTGCAGGATGTGTTCAGCGCAGTTGACTGTGGCTCTGAAGCGGGATTTTAGCTTCGTCTTGTGAGTTCTCAGTAACTGCAGTTAATGAAGTCCTCACCTGTTTTTTATACCAGCGGAGTGTTTCCACCAGCATCTAAGCCCTGGGATCAACAAGAAATTCCATCCAATGATTGAAGGGTACTTGGTGTAATTACCATGACGTCAATTTGATCGTATCTTGTTTCAACCTTTAGGTCATTTTTGTTTTGAGCCATTTTCAGGTGATGGTGACCACAAGGTCAGCCTATGAAAAGAGAGTACACTGTCATTTTGTACGTAATTTTACTGAGCCTTACACATAACATCCTGAAATTTGACACTTTCACATAAACAAGAGACATTTAATTAGCTAAGTACCTGATATTTACCTAAACAAGAGCTACAGATTTCAGAAAATAGATATAGAGCATTTCCAGGCTTATACCACTATTTCACTAGGAAACAGAAAAATAAAACACACGCCTATTTAGACTTTTCTAAAATTAATGTGCATCTGAATTTAATAAAGATGCATGAGAAAGGTATGAGGCAATTCTAAGAAGGACTGAATGGTTTTCAATATACATGCCTGCTTTTTTGTTTGTTTATTTGTTTGTTTTGTTTTGTTTTGTCATTTCACTTTTAAAGCTCAGTTTCTGCCTGAACAGAAAATGTGTATGTCATGGCTTGCCAGGTGTGGGACACTTAGTTCCAAGGTTCCCAACCCAGTGTCATCCTGAAACTTGCACAGCTCTTCAGACTACTGTGGCTTCTTTTTTGCACACAAAGATTATAACCCTTCAAAAGTTCCCATCTTTATCTACTCTGCTCAGTGCCACTTCTGCAAGGAACTGGCTTACATACAAATTACCAAGGACCTCTTCAGCGAAGAGTTTAGAAGGTCTGTGTGATGCAAAAAGTAACTCTTATTTAACATAAAGAAACTTACCAGAGAAAGAAAAGTTGTTTTGTGATTTATTTTCTGTGATAAACAAATTTGTTTAGGTTCTTACACCTTTTCAGATTTTCGTTGTTTCCTTCCAGTATGCCCCCCCAACCATTCATGTTTTCTTAGTGATGTTTCTTTTTGGGGGGCAGGTGGGGGAGATGGAATCTTGCTCTGTTGCCCAAGCTGGAGTGCAGTGGCACAATCTCACTGCAGTCTACACCTCTCAGGTTCAAGCGCTTCTCCTGCCTCAGCCTCCGAGTAGTGGGGACTACAGGTGTGCACCACCACGCCTGGCTAATTTTTGTATTTTTAGTAGAGACAGGGGTTTCACTATGTTGGCCAGACTGGTTTAACCCCTGACCTCAAGTGATCCACCCACCTCCACTTCCAAAAGTGCTGGGATTACAGGCGTGAGCCACCATGCCAGGCCTTTCTAGTGATGATTGATGTCAGCATTATTCAAGAATTTCTATCATTTAAATATCAACCAACTGGCAGTATATTTTCAATGTAGCAGACTTATTTTGGCAATCTTTCCATTTAGGCATTTCACTCTTCTTTGTTCTATTTTTTCTCTTTCATTCGTGCCTTTTTTCCATCCTTTTATTTCTTTTTTATCTGAATGACTATGTAGAAACAATGTTTCTAGGATGCTCTTATTAAATTATTTTGTTTGACTTATGATTTCGTAGTGGATTTTATTTTTATTTCACATTTCTATGTAAGAATTATGAATATTATGGAATTCTTATGAAAATTTTTATAATTTTTGCAGTTTAGTGTTTTTTAATTTTTTAATGATGTGGCTACATAAATAATAGAAAAGTCAGTTCCTTTCACACCTGACTTATCTTCCCCACGCCCTCAATTCTTCTACTCAGAAGCAATGTTTCCAGTTTCTTTCTTGTTTCTGCACTCTAAGTATGTATAAACAAATTATATTTAAGTCCCCATCCTGTTGAAATTCTCCTTAAAATAACAAACAGAACATAAATATTAGAGGAACCCCTGCCTTTGTGCTTAGAGAATCTCTGTTAGTATGGTATAAATTAGACTTCTCTGTACTTCTACAACAAACATATATTACTTTCATAATTGGGGAAAGTAAAAACAAAAACATGTTTTTAAGTTTCACTATTTCATGTGGTTGCTTCCATTTATTATTGACAGTTTTATCCCATATCTGATAGCTCTATTTTCTTTACTCTGGATAAGAGCAGGTTTGGTGGGTGAAGGATACAAATACCACTCCTGTCATTGACAGTTGCCTCCCAGCAGCTAAAGTTTGAAGTGTCTGTCACCAAAACGATAGACTGGCTGAAAAACTGGGATGACACAGGGCAACTCACCACCTTTACTAGGCAAAGTCCTGAGAGCCCTGTAGAGTATACAGGTCAGGGACTTCTTGCAAAGCAGTATGACACAGTTAAATATGTACACGCTACACTAAATACATGAATTTTTTTCTTAATGAAGTTTTGTCATTTACATGCTGAATTTTTTTTAAATAACCATCTCTGTAAATGTTTCATATGCTTACTTGGTTTGTTTTTTTCAACATAATTTGAACTTTCTAATAGCAAAATATGATTATCACAGACATTATGCTGTAATCAGAACAGCTCAGGTATGTAAAATCCTTGCATTTCCAAGTGGCTTTTTCTTTGGTAGTTTTAATGATACATTACACAATTTTAAATTTTCAAGTAGTAGAAAAGTATATACAATGAAAAATAAGTCATCCTCTTACTCCAAAATCTTTAATTCCATTCCCAAAGGTATTTATTTTTAAAAATTTCTTAATGTTTCCAGAAATTTACTATGTATATACATACGTTTTCTGGAGGTTTGTTGTATACAAATAGAAACACAAGATACACAGTGTTTAGTGCCTTGCCTTCTTTCTTTTTTAAAAAACAAAACAATGTATCTTGGTGGTTTCTTTCATATCCAAATGTGCGGATCTAACCCCACTTTGAATATTACAAAATATAAGGGGCCATTAATTATTTAACTAGCACTCTAGTAATGATCATTTGCATCATTTCCAGTTTTTAAATATTATAAACAATATTATAATTATCATCTTGCTCTGGTTACATATATAATTATAGTTCTAGAATAAGTTTTTAGAAGTGGAATTGTTGGATCAAAGAATATGAGTATTTTAAACTTAAGTAGAAGTTGCTCAGGTACTCACTCTTCTCCACCCCTCCTCAAAGTTAATACTACAAAATATGTTAATTTTTGTTGAACTAACGGATGAAAAACAATACCTTATTTTTATTTGCACATAAATAATTTTGAGCAGGACTGAACATCATTTCATAAGTTGTGGTCATTTGTGAATTTTTTTCTGTGAACTGCCTGTTCAAAAATCTTTCTCAAGTTCTTAATTCTGTCTTTAAGTTTGACTTTTGACTCTTTTATGGTAGTTTTACAATCGTTTTTATGTAGTCAAATTTATGTATCTTTTACTCTTAGACTTGCAGAGTTTATGTAATGCCAAGATACTAAAAAGAAGTGCCCATACTTTATTCTAGACTGTACACAGTTTTATTTATTTTAGGGTGAGCCCTTTAATTCATCTGTAATTTATTTTGGAAATGAAGTAGAAATCTAGCTTCTTTTTAAACCTAAATGACAAGCCAGTTGTTGTAATAACATATATGGTATAATCAACTCTTCTTTCTCCACTAATTTGGAATGCTACTTACTTCCTAAATATTTTGAGGTCTATTTTTGGATTCTCTATTGTTGTGATCTATATTAATAAAAATGTTCAATCAATAATAATTAAATATTTTAAATTTGCTTAGATTATTATTAGCTGTAATTATCTAGTGTCTCTTTATTAAGTGTATCAACCAAAGTTGAGAAATTAGACATAAATCATATCATTAACTTGCTAACAGTCTGGTTACTATAAATTAGAAGCACTGAAATTTTCCCTCAACATTTTCTTTGACTTGTCCTGAGGCTCGTAACACCCTAATTTTCTAATCTTTACTTGACTCTTTAATGGTGTGTAGCTGTGTTTCCTGAAGTACATCTCATGTTTCGTCTAAAATCAGAACTACTAGGGTGTGGTTTAAAATACAGATTCCTGGGTCCCATCCTACCCTGGTCCTTCTGGACCAAAACCTCTCTCAGTTGATCCCAGAAATTTGCATTTCATCGGTCAAAGCTTGAGAACTGTGACTGCATAACATTGTTTTATTAAACAATACAGGAATTAAGTAAGGAGCAATATGGTTTGTTTTCATCTTCAACTGTCCCCTGTAGCACAACTAAATCGAAAATGGTAAAGTTATTTGTTTAGTTCTGTGAGCCTCCCCTCTGTACAAACAGCTGAAACATCCTGCTCTAAGAATCTATGAGAAACAGCTCAAAGCACCAAAACAACTATCCCCTGGTCACAAATACCAAAACAGGCAACAGAAAATTTCTTGATTGAGATTAGGTTTTTAATCAACAGCAACAGATAAGGTGACTGACAGTCAGAAAGAATCACCTGAGATGTGACGTCTAACACAGTGGCAGCAACAAAAGCTCCCTACAACTGATGGACAAGAAGCAAACTGACTTGACACATGTAAAGCAGCCAAGAATATTCTCTGCTATTTCAGTCAAAACAGTGTGGTCTAATCAATAATGCAAACATCCTGTTTCTCAAGCTAACAACCTCTGTCACTGGAACCCTCAGAGAGATAAAGAAACTGCTGGTACAATTATAGTTAATCTTTCTCTAGTCTGAAACGTCAATAGACTAGGCAAATAATACTGCCAAGAAAGGGAGAAAAATCTCACAGGCAAAAAGTAATTTGTTTAACATTTTTTCATTTCTTTTTGCTTTGCACATGTCTCCTCCCACTTCCATTTCAGAAAGCTTTCAGTAATGAACTATGAAAGGATTCATGGGAGAAACAGGTTGTGTACAAGAAGGAAAGAGAAGCAATTGTATTGATAGAATTGTTCAGTTTTATGTATATTGCAGGATGGGGAGGTGAAAGAGTAGATGATGAAATAACTTCCTACCCTAATTTTGCAGGGGAAGTCTCATGAGATCTTTCATGTTGTATGGGTTTGCCTAAAGATATTCATCCTTAAAAAGCTGGCCTATTTTGCCATGAGAGGTAAGGGTACTACATTCAGAACCTCTGGGTATTCTTTCTGAGTATCTGTATAAATGGCCATGTGGAGCTTTACAGATAGTGGAAGAACTTGGTGGGAGAGAATCAAAGCCACTTTTATTAAAGGAAGGAGATTTCCTTTGGATGATGCTTTTGGTGTTGTTAAAAGAAAACTTCAGATAAATCAGATTTGATGGAGTTTAACTGAGCAAAAAGAAGCAATCATTCACAAGTCGGGCAGCCTCCAGAATCACAGCAGATTTGGAGAGACTCCGGGGTGCCTCGTGGTCAGAACAAATTTATGGACAAAAAAAAGTAAAGTGACGTCCAGGAATCAGAAGTGAGGTACAGAAATAGCTGGATTGCTTGCAGGTTGGCGTTTGCCTTATTTGAACACAGTTTGAACACTCAACAGTCTATGAGTAGTTGAAGTGTGGCCACTGGGAATGGCCAAGACTCACTTATTGTTACAGGTGCGTATTCCCAAGTTAGGTTTTCTATCTTGTCTTTTAAGCTAGGTTATGGTTAGTTCACAGACTCAAATATAGAAGTATGGAGTCCTTCTTAGGCCATATTTAGTTCACTCTAACAGTGTGGATAACAGGAGTCCCGTGGTTCCTTCTAGGAGTGAGCAGTAGTGCCACTTGCCCTCATCTAAAATCTTGGCTGCTATTCAATGGAAAATACGTTTAAGGGGAAAGAGTGAAACCTAATTACAAACATTATCTAACACCCCTTCTCCACTAATATCATCCCTATCCCTGGGCTCTGGCTGAAATGGAGTGTGGGAGAATTTTGTCCATCCTTATTCTCTAAGTACAGCCCAGGCCTCAGTGGGACTGCAGCAAGTCCCAGTCACTGTTCAGACAGTGGGAAGCTCTCTGTCACCGAGGTAACTCCCTATTTCTCCAGCATTTTTAGATGCAGTCTGAATGAGCCATTAGCCAGCAGTCCTTCTGCTATGGTTTGGATATGCTTTGGCCCTGCCAAATCTTATGTTGAAATTCAATCCCCAGTGCTGGAGATGGGGCCTAATGGGAGGTGTTTGGATCATGGGGGTGGATCCCTCATGACTGGCTTGGTGCCATCCTCATGGGAATGAGTGAGTTCTTGCTCTGTTAGTTCCCATGGGAGTTCTTCCCAGAGCTGGTACCTCCTCCCTCCCCTTTCTCTACCTCCTTTTTCTCCAGATGACCTCTGCACAATGTCTCCCCTCTCTTTTGCCATGAATGGAAACAACTTGAAGCTCTCACCAAAAGCAGATGCAGCCACCATGCTTCTTGTACAGTCTGCAGAACTGTGAACCAAATAAACTTCTTTTCTTTATAAATTATCCAGCCTCTGGTATTCCCTTATAACAACACAAATAGACAAATGGACTAAGACACTTTCTCCATACCCGTACATTCCCCACACTCACATCTCCAGGATAAATGTACTTTCTGAGAGTTGGGGGCCAAATGGGAGAAAGGAATAAAGGCTTCCCACTTTTTCTTTATGCCTGATCAGTTTCAAAGGCCACCATGCCGTATCAGTCTGTTTAAATCCATTCTCCCTGGGAGTGGTTTTAACTTGGGTCATTCTTTGAAATGCTAAGGCTGGATTCCAGAAGAAAAGAAAAAGAAGAAAAAGGAGAAAGAGTGGGAGGTAAATAATTTGTATATATCTGAAAATTTCCAAAGGAATAGAATACCATAAAATCCAGAATAAGAGTTGCCAATAAAGAGATGGAGAGAAATCATACGGAGACTGATTCCTAGATTTTAGAGAATTGAGACAACATTATCATTATTTAACTATATAACCCCCTCTCCCTACCCCAAAAATATTGTATTTCTATTGTGAATTTTGTTTTGAGAATTGTTTATATTCTTTGAGATAATCAGAGACATTCTGGATGCAGAAATTGGGTTGGAAGCTCTGGCCTAAAGCACAAAACATGCAAAACTTATCCTGTCTCATGGCTTCACATGAAATCTCTATTCCAGACCTGACATCTCCCTTGAGCTTCACGCCAGTGTCTTCATTCAGTGCATTAACTATCTGTTGCTATGCAACCAATTACTCCAACCATAGCAGCTTAAATCAACAAGCATTTATTGTCTCACATAGATTCTGAGGGTCAGAAATCTGGGAGCCCCTTATCTGGGTGGTTCTGAATCAAGGTCACTCAAAAGGTTGCAGCCAAGCTGTCATATGGGGCTACAGTTATCATAAAGCTCAAGTGGGGCTGGAGAATGCACTTCTAAACTCATTCACATGGTTGCTGACAAGCCTCAGTTCCTCACTGGTTATTGGCCAGAGACTTCAGTTCCTCACCTCATCAGCCTCTCCATAGGGCTGCTAACAACACATTATCTGACTTCCCCTAGAGCAATAAATGAGAGGGAGAGAGTAGACACCCAAAACGGTCACTACTGGCAAGGATACAGCGTAACTGGAACTTTCATACATTATTGGTGGGAATGCAAATTGTACAATCACTTCAGAAAACAGTTTGGCAGTTTTTTGTTTTGTTTTGTTTTGTTTTGTTTTGAGACAATATCTCACTCTGTTGCCCAGACCTGGAGTGCAGCCGCACTATCTCGGCTCACCGCAACCTCTGTCTCTCAGGCTCAAGTAATCCTCCCACCTCAGCCTCCCGAGCAGCAGGGACTACAGGCATGCACCACCATGCCTGGCTAGATATTTTTTTGTATTTTTTGTAGAGACAGGGTTTCGCCATGTTGCCCAGGCTGGTCTGGAACTCCTGAGCTCAGGTGATCTGCCCGCCTCGGCCTCCCAAAGTGCTGGAATTACAGACATGGGCCAGCCAACCTGGCCTGACAGTTTCTTATAAAGTTAAATACACATGTATATAAACATAAGTTCCTGTTATGATCTGGCAATCTCTCTCCTAGGTAATTATCCAAGAGAAATTAAAATATATGTTCACACTAAGACTTGCACATGAAGGTTTACAGTAATTCTATGCATAATAACCAAAAACTGAAAATACATTTGACCCTTGAATAACATAAGGGTTAGGGGTGCTGACCCCTGCACATTTGAAAATATTTTTAATGTGAAAAAAATATTTTTAACTCCCCAAAAACTTAACTACTAATAGCTTACACTTGACTTAAAGCCTTACCTATAACATAAAGAGTTGATGAACAGATATTTTGTATGTTACATGCATTACATACTTTATTCTAACAATAAAGCAAGCTAGAGAGAAGAAGATGTTATTAAGAAAATAATAGGGAAGAGAAAATATATTTACTATTCATTAAATGGCACTGGATCATCATAAAGGTCTTCATCTTTATTATCTTCACATTGAGTAGGTTGGGAAAGATGGGAAAGAGGAGGGGTTGGTCTTGCTATCTCAGGGTGACAGAGGTGGAATAAAACCCATGTATAAGTGGACTCATGTAGTTCAAATCTGTGTTTTTCAAGGGCCAAGTATAATTCAATTGTTCTTCAACTAGTGAAAGTGGATATAAAGTATAGCACATTCATACAAAGGAATGCTATTCAGCATAAAAAGAAACAGACTACTGATTCATTCATCACCATGGATGAATCTCAAAATAATTATGCTGTGAACAAAGCTAAACACAAAAAGCTAACCCTATGATTCCATTTATATGGCATTCTGGAAGAGGCAAAACTATAGAAAGAGACCAATTAATGGTTTGGGAATAGGGTGAGAAGATTGATTACAAAGGTGCACAACGGAAGTTTTCTATACCTTGAGTAAGTGGCAGTTACCTGCTTGTGTATTTTTGTTGATACTCAAAACCTATGTCTGTGTCTAGAAATGATAGATTTTACTGTATGTAGATTATGTGTCAGTAGGCCTGACTTTAAAAAAATAAAAATGAAGATGAGAGGGTATTCTAATTAGTGGTAACAGCAAGATAAAAAGGCATGGAAGTATGAGAGTGTGGTTGGCACAAGGGACTGCAAGCAGTTCAATAATACAAAGGCATAACATTCAAAGCGAGAAGTGGCAAGCCATGGAGTCCTGAACTTTTCACTTGCATCTATAGCCTCCACCTTAAACTCATCACATCCAACACTAAAGCCTGCATCCCTCTCTTCCCCAAGAGTACCATAATGGTTGTTGATGTCATTTTCCTAGTCACCAAAACTCTAAAGCTTGAAGACTTTCTTGACTGCTCCCCTTACCTGTCCCACCAAATCCACAATGCTCTCTTGCGATGTGATGCATGGTTTTTGTGGTTTTGATGGTAGCAGCAGTAGATGATGATGATAATAGTGGTGTTTTACTTCTCTTTTATATCATTCCTTCTTAATTCTTTGTTCTCATATGATGTAAGCTTTTATTTATTTATTTTTTTTCTCGCCAAGATTGGCATGCCATCCCTCTCACTGGTCTTAGTGCCTCTGGTCACTCTCCTTTCTTGCCAGATGAGTCTTCTGAAAATATCAACCTCATCCCATTGTGTTCTAATCAAAAACAAACTTGAGGTCCCTACCAATAAAAAGACTTCCTCTGCTGATCCTAATCTACTTTCTAAGTTTATTCCTCAATATACTCAGGTTAACAAATTGCTTCAGAGACAACCAGCTTGATTTGTTCATCCCCTCGTGTGAATTTCCTTCAGGACACATCATATAGCTCTGTCTGAGGCGCCCTCTCTTTTCCTCTCCACATATTTAAATTCCCCTCTTACATCATGAGCCAGGAAAGTTCTGCCGCCACCACTCTGATTTCTCACCCCAGTAAGATTCTTTGAGTCATATTCTCCTCCTTCTCCAAACTTTTTAGTATCTATTCTACCTATTTAGGTTATTGGTGGTTGTATTGATAATGGTAGCTTATATTTCTAGAGCCTTTGAAAGATTCGAAAGCACTCTACTATTCATCATCTGGTTTGAGGCCTTCTCAGCAAATCTATGAGACTACTCCTATATCACAGATAAGACTCTACAGTGGACAGGGATTTGCTTAAGATCACACAGATAAGTAGTAAGTTTTCAATACATTTTTTAAATAAGGGCATGAAGACAGAGCCAGAAAACTGATTTAGCAATCAAGAGGAAAAGGAAGGACTCTTTTTAATGCAAAAATAAAACTAAAGTCAGAAAAAGACTAGTTAAAGTCAGAATTTGACCAGGATTACATTCATACAGACCACACTGTCTGCTTTGCCTTTGTGATACTGGTAGGATACATGAAAGGGCAGAATTTGTTCTATACAATTCAAAAAAATACATTTTTTTAGAAAGCTTAAAACTAGGAAACTATACCTTCAACTACCACTTATTTCTGTTTTTGCAACTATTGGAGCTGACTGTGTGGGTGAGTTAACTGCTGCATAAAAAGTGGAATTAAAATTAAAAAGCTCTTATGTATATTTTTATAGAACAGAAATAATTAAAATTAACTGTAACTCAAAATCCAGTTAGTAGAGTTGGCATTTAAATTGGCTGTTTAATTAGCAAAATTCTATATGATTAAAGTAGTCACTTGAAAATGTCTTTCAAAAGTAAAGCATTTTAATAAGCTCTAGTTCTTAGATGATCTACATAACTTGATCTTTGTGTTCCCCTCTGGAATTGACTTGTTCTGCAGTTTGAGTTAACGAGTTCCTGGATTAATACTTCAGAAGGAAGCTAATCAGAATAAAAGTGGAAAGTGAATCTCATTTGACAATAAAATGTGCTAGGCCTCGAAAGACTGCTGGGTATCTTCAGTGTATAAAGGAATATAAGGGAGAAATCTTTTTCTTCATGTTAAAGTCTTAGAGCCCTATCTTAAGTTCTATCTGAGTTATTGGTTGGATGACTATTTTTGAGGCTGTTGATGAATCAGAGAATTCTTAAAGTTGTGCTCTTGACCTAATACATTTTTTAAGCAAAGGACACATTTTTCAAAACCCCTTACACACAACCATAGGAAGATCTTTGATAGAGGATATCTAGTTCAATCTCTCTTTTCCATTTAGAACTAGACCAAAACCATAACCAGCAGATAAGAATTCAAGCAGTTTTTCAAATTCCCCATGACAGAGGCTAGCTAGATTTTCACCAAATACACTTCCTCTTCTTGTGCATCTAAATAAACTACATTTTACATCTCCCTTACACCTAGAAGTGGGACCATATGATCAGTTCTTGTGAATGGAATGTGAAAAGGGAAGTGCCATTGCCCCATCAAGGCATTTTAAAGGAATATAACCTTCCCCACCTGCTCTCCCTTTTCCCCTGGATGCTACCTGGAGGATGCCAGCATGCCTTTGAGGTGTAATGTCGAAGATGAGAGCCACAGGATGGAAGGAGGCCTATCTTTAAAGGGCTATGCACATCAGACCCTCCTACACACTATGATACACAGTCCCACACCTCCCCACCTGCCCTCCAACACTCACTGCATTAATCTTCAAATTGAGTAAGAAATCAGGTGCTATTATCATAAGCCACTTCATTTGGAGGATTGTTTACTATAGCATTGAATGTTGTTCTACCTGCTAACTCTACGTTCCCCAAAAAGAAATTCCTACATGACTATCTACCATGCAATGTCTAAACAACATTGCCTCTTTGTCCTTTTGTTCTAGTTGTATATGCTAGAGCCCAGTGGATTTTGATCTTTTGGGGTCCAAGAACTATATTAAACCTAGGCAAAGTTCCAAACCCCTCTCCCCAGGAAAATAAGTAAACATACATGTGCTCAAAATTTTGCCTAGAATTTCAAGATGTTTTCAGAACCTCAAAAAGATCAATATAACCCAGGTTAAGAACCCTGCTACTAGCAATTAGTTTACTATGAATGCAGAAGAATCCTAAGTAAGTAATAAGTGTGTATTACTTCCAAGCTTTCCAATTTTACTCATCTTTTCTTTTATATACAACTGCCCAGTCATATTTATGTCTTTGATCTTTGAATTTTAAAAACACAGAAAATTTAGGGCTTCAATATTGACTTTTCTTTCCCAAAGCAAAGATGTCAGTGTTACAGCCAACCATCAATTCCATGACTGTGCCTTTTGATTTCTGTTTCGACTGTGAGCGGTCTCTGCCTCAAAACGATCAACGATGCAATGGTCAATATTCTATGACAGGCACTTCACAATCACTGTTGGAAATGGAATCTTCACTTTCTAGCATAACCCTTTAAGATTTTTTCAATTTTTCCCTTATCATTCTCTCTAACCTCATCTCTCATCTTGCCCCAACATAAACTTTTTGCTTCAATAATATCACGCTGTTCATAGTGCACTGAATCTACCATGTTCTCTCTTGACTCTGTGACCTTGTCTGGAATGTTCTTTCTCTTGTCTGTCCAAGAACTCCTATTAACCTCTAAGATTCAGCTTAAGCATCACCTTTCTGATGCATCCCTGGCCTGCCCACTCCTTCTAAGTGAAGTGCCTCCATAAATGCTCCTGCTGTATTTTCCACACCCCTGACATAGTCCTCATCACACACTGCTGGAATTTACTGCTGTGCCTCTCATTGGACTGTTAGCTCCTTTGGAGTAAGGAATTTTTTTGTTTCTGGTATTTGTTTTTGTGTTGTTTGTTTGTTTGTTTGTTTGTTTGTGACGGAGTCTCACTCTGTCGCCCACACTGGAGTGCAATGGTGCGAACTTGGCTCACTGCAACCTCGCATCCCTTGTTCAAGTGATTCTCCTGCCTTTGGCCTCCTGAGTAGCTGAGATTACAGGTGCATGCTACCATGCCCACCTAATCTTAGTGTTTTTATTAGAGATGGGGTTTCGCCATGTTGGCCAGGGTGGTCTCAAACTCCTGATCTCAAGTGATCCGCCCACCTCAGCCTCCCAAAAGGTTGGAATTACCTGGTAAGCCACCACGCCCAGCCTCATTGCATATTCTTTACCTAACATAGTACATAACACAGTTTGAAGCATGTCACGTTCTCAAGGAATTCATCTTCAAGGCAGGTAGTTAAGCATACATGAAAAAAAAACAACCAAATAGAACATATCATGTTTTAATGACACTAAGGGAAGAATGCTTAAAGGATTATGGGAACACACAGGATACAGCAATTAAGTTCTGAAAAAGTGGAAGGTGATAGAGAAGAAAGTGGGTAAAGGAGACACTCAGAGAAGACTTCACAGGAGAGGGAACTTCTGAGTTGGACCTGGAGAAATGAGTTGGAGTTCGCTAGAGAGAAGTGAGAAAGGATTTGTACAAGATCTCTCACTGAGACCCACATAAAGGGGAAGATCTCTACCTCAGTATCGTATAACCTGACTGGCTGAGGCCTCATGTCTTTCCTAGGCTTTCCTGGCTGAGAGACTGACTGTCAGTCATCTCTTTCCTTGGTCTACTCCAGTCTCACCAGGGCTTGGTCTTGAGTATCCTCCTGGTTTATCCAAATAATTGGAGACCCTGGTCCAGGAATGTGGCTCAGGAAGCTTGTCTATGAACTTGTCAGACATGTGCAAATGTGATTTCCATGACCTTGGTTTAGAAGAACTACAGTGAGCAAGAGCTTAACTGAATGCTAAGTATATAAAATATATTTTACTATTATATTAGTTTTATTTTATTACAGATATAATATGTAATATTATATATTGTACTAGTATATTAGTTCGTTCTTTAGTTGTCAGTATTGGAAACTCATCTCAAATTAGTTTAGGTAAAAGAGGGAAATTTTAGGGGAAACTGTGGTGCTTCATATAACCAAAGTATAAGATGCAAAAGTACACCTGGACCTCAGTCTCTCTATTTTTTCATCTTAACCTGTCTCTCCCATAGATATGTCTCTGATGTTTTATTTACAAAATAAGCATATAGGGGACTAGATTCTTTTTCTTTTATATTACCTTTTCCATGCCTCAAGAAATATGACTGCTGTTGGATCCTAAACTCCGTATGTCAGAGCTTCCATCATTACAGGAGATTTTTCTCAAGTTCCAGGGCAAAAAATAATAATAATAATCAGGAGAAGGACTCTGACCTCGGTTAGGTCAGATTCTTACCCCTAGACCAATTGTAGTAAGCTGAATAATGCCCCTCCCCCTGTATTAGTCTGTTCTCACATTGCTCATAAAGACAGACCTCAGACTGGGTAATTTATAAAGGAAAGAGGTTTAATTGACTCACAGTTCTCCATGGCTGGGGAGGCCTCACAATCATGGCAGAAGGCAAATGAGGACCAAAGTCACATCTTGCATGGTGGCAGGCAAGAGAGAGCTTGTGCAGGGGAACTCCCCTTTATAAAACCATCAGATCTTGTGAAACTTAATCACTATCACAAGAATAGCGTGGGAAAGACCTGTCCCCATGATTCAATTACCTCCCACCAGGTCCCTCCCATGACACGTGGGGATT
>NW_012099121.1:441910-445198 GCF_000951045.1 Mandrillus leucophaeus
TGTTGGCCAGGCTGGTCTTGAACTCCTGACCTCAGGTGATCCCCCTGCCTCAGCCTCCCAAAGTGCTGGGATTACAGGCATGAGCCACCATGCCTGGCCAATCAAATAGTTCTTTTATCCCTAGGTAAATTAACACTTAATTTCCCTAATAAGTGTCACTCTGATTTTTGAACATATAGCTTCTCTTTTACATCCTTCTATCTTTTATTTATTTATTGTTTAGTATTTATCTCACCTACTCAACTATAAGCAATGTGAAGGCAGAATCATATATATTTTGTTCACATATAAAATTTTGTTTCTCTATCATCAGTGTCTACATTAACAGTGTCTGGTACATTAAAGACATTCAATAAAAGTGATTCAATATAGAGTTATATTATATTATATTGACATATAACATATGTGTTATAAAATTTAGTTCTTTTTATAACATATATATTAAAATTGCCTGAAAATTCAATATATTATAATCCTTTTCTTTAATTTACCAACTGATCATGTTACAATAAAGAAATCTTAAATATTGAGGACTATACTTAAGAAAGTTTAATAAAAAGTCAACAACTGTTGACTTTCTATCTTTTATTTATTCTAACAGACCATGAAGGATTAGTGGTTACTTCTGGTGGAGCCCTATCTTAAGCATTCTGGTGAGCCAGTCTTTAAGATAGAAACATACTTATCTAAAAGGAAATATTCTCACTAAATGTATTTAACCGCAGAACATGGGTGTGCTGAAAGGCAGCTAAAGTATATAAATCTAGAAAAAAACTTTAGCTACGTTTCTACCCTGGATATAGATACAGATGATATCATGTTTATTTCTTTCTCATTCTCTCAAATTGAATATTTAGACTAGGATAAAGTAATTATTTTTCCCTTTTTTCATTCCTTTGCAAACTTTACCCAGAGCCAATTTATACTCAGATTAGATGGTTAAAAAATTAAAGCCTTGTAAAAGGTAAATATTCCTGGAATATTTGGAATATTCCAGGAATATTACTGATTTTGTGGGTAGCTTCTTGCTATACAATGACTTCTAAAATTCAGTATTTCTGTTTCAGAGGCAGTTTCTCCACTCACCTCTTATCAATGGACTGCTGACTGCATGCATGTTGCTTTCACTCAGCAAACTGTACCCTCTCCCCAGCAAGTAATCTGATAAAGATTGCAGGAATCCAAAATGCTTAATTATTTTTTTCAAGATCTAAAGCAAAATTGGAAGATGATATTGGCTTGTTATTCCCTACTAATAGTTTAGTCTTCATAATTTTCTTTTCTAAAAGAGAGAGAGAGAGAAGAATGACACACATTAAAAAAAATCAAAAATCCATTTTAGATTACAAGATCTGATTTAACTATCACATCTCATAATAAGGACAAGTTCTAGGGCCAAATTATTCAAGGTATGAATTTTTGGATGAAGTTCTGGAATCTCAGATCTTGGTTGATGAAACCATCGTCAAAATCATCATAGTTATAAGTGATTTCTGAGGGCCAGGAATCAGACTGTGGAATCATAAGAAATATATTTGGTCTTTGTACTCAGTTTTTATCACACCTAAAACCTTTGGAATTTCCAAAGTGATAGGAACAGCTTTTGTTATTCATAATGAGCACCTTTGATAACACCTGAGTTTATGCTAATGAGGTGAGTGGGGTGGCATACACAGCCTCAGGATGGGACATGTTCACCAGAAAGACCAAGTGATTAGAAGATTAGAGAGTTGGAACTTTTGGCATCATCTACCAAGCTCTGGGAAAGGTGAGGATGAGTGCTGGGAAGGCTGAACATCAAGCTCTATAAAAATTCCTTTTTTTTTTTTTTTTTTTTTTTGAGACAGGGTCTCACTCTATCGTAATTCACTGCAGTCTTGACCTCTTGGACTCGAGTGATCCTCTTGCCTCAACTTTTCAAGTAGCTAAGACTACACGCCACCATACCTGGCTTAAAAACTTTCAAATAGTAAGATTTGATGAGTTTCCAGGTTGCCGAATATGTAGAGGTGCTAGAAGGGTGGCATGTCCAGAGAGGTCACAGATGCTCCATGCCATCCCCTCCAATACTTTGCTCTATCCATCTCTTCTGGCTGTTCATCTATATCCATTGCAAATATCCTTTATAATTAACTAGTAAACATAAGTAAGCATTTTCCTGAGTTCTGTGAGTCATCTGTGAAAGTTATCAGAATCGAAATAGAAATGAAGTCACTAATAATAAATACAGCCCTGGAGCTAGGAGGATCACTTGGGCCCAAGAGTTCAAGTCTGGCCTGGGCAACATAGCAAGATCCCATATGAAAAAAACAAAACCTGAGGGAGGCGGTATAAAAATATAGTAAAATAAAATAAAAAAACAAACCTGACAAATGGAGTCAGAGAAGGCCATGAAGAGAGGATTCTCATGCTTCTATGTCTGGTAACAAAAACTATCATCACAGAAGACTCTACAAAAACCACAACCTTATACAAAAAATACTTCTATAAGGACATCTGCCTAGCAGATACCTGTGCAACCTTTGATAGGAGTAATCCTTATTGATCTTTGTAGCCAAGTGCAATTATTTCAAAATAATTATGTAATCCTTCTCATTTTTTTCCTTTAAAATATGAACATAGTTTACTATGGCACATATATTCCCATCTCAATGCTCTATTCCCCAATGAATATCTTTTTCATTTAGAGAGCATCTCTTTGTTTGTTATTTAGGTTGACATACATGGTGTCAGAAGTGGGATCTGAAAAAGATCACTCTTGGAAGGAATCAGCAATTCTTGGAACCAGTGTGCATGCTCGCTTGAGCCCTTTGAGCTCTCTACCTCCATGGTTCATCTTTCCTGCACTGTTGAATCTTTTCTGAAGCTAAACCTCCTTCCCCTTTTTTTTCTTTTTTTTGTGACAGATTCTAGTCTGTCACCCAGGCTGGAGTGCAGTAGCACAATCACGACTCACTGAAGCTTCAAAGTCCTGGGCTCAAGCAATCTTCCTACCTCTGCCTCCCAGACAGCTGGGATTATAGGTATGTGCCACCACGCCTGGCTAATTTTTTTTTTTTTAATTTTTGTCGAGACAGGGTCTCACTATGTTACCCAGGCCAGTCTTCAACTCCTAGCCTCAAGCAATCCTCCCACCTTGGCTTCCCAAAGTGCTGGGATTACAGGCATGACCCACCAAGCCTGGCTCTCCCCATTTTTGGCATAGGTTTTTTAATATTATTTGGAATCTGCTTTGGATAAGGCCACCTTAATAAAGAACCATACATTCCTCCTGGGATGATAAAAGAC
>NW_012099121.1:445248-451119 GCF_000951045.1 Mandrillus leucophaeus
AGAGAGAGAGAAGAATGACACACATTAAAAAAAATCAAAAATCCATTTTAGATTACAAGATCTGATTTAACTATCACATCTCATAATAAGGACAAGTTCTAGGGCCAAATTATTCAAGGTATGAATTTTTGGATGAAGTTCTGGAATCTCAGATCTTGGTTAATGAAACCATTGTCAAAATCATCATAGTTACAAGTGATTTCTGAGGGCCAGGAATCAGACTGTGGAATCATAAGAAATATATTTGGTCTTTGTACTCAGTTTTTATCACACCTAAAACCTTTGGAATTTCCAAAGTGATAGGAACAGCTTTTGTTATTCATAATGAGCACCTTTGATAACACCTGAGTTTATGCTAATGAGGTGAGTGGGGTGGCATACACAGCCTCAGGATGGGACATGTTCACCAGAAAGACCAAGTGATTAGAAGATTAGAGAGTTGGAACTTTTGGCATCATCTACCAAGCTCTGGGAAAGGTGAGGATGAGTGCTGGGAAGGCTGAACATCAAGCTCTATAAAAATTCCTTTTTTTTTTTTTTTTTTTTTTTGAGACAGGGTCTCACTCTATCGTAATTCACTGCAGTCTTGACCTCTTGGACTCGAGTGATCCTCTTGCCTCAACTTTTCAAGTAGCTAAGACTACACGCCACCATACCTGGCTTAAAAACTTTCAAATAGTAAGATTTGATGAGTTTCCAGGTTGCCGAATATGTAGAGGTGCTAGAAGGGTGGCATGTCCAGAGAGGTCACAGATGCTCCATGCCATCCCCTCCAATACTTTGCTCTATCCATCTCTTCTGGCTGTTCATCTATATCCATTGCAAATATCCTTTATAATTAACTAGTAAACATAAGTAAGCATTTTCCTGAGTTCTGTGAGTCATCTGTGAAAGTTATCAGAATCGAAATAGAAATGAAGTCACTAATAATAAATACAGCCCTGGAGCTAGGAGGATCACTTGGGCCCAAGAGTTCAAGTCTGGCCTGGGCAACATAGCAAGATCCCATATGAAAAAAACAAAACCTGAGGGAGGCGGTATAAAAATATAGTAAAATAAAATAAAAAAACAAACCTGACAAATAGAGTCAGAGAAGGCCATGAAGAGAGGATTCTCATGCTTCTATGTCTGGTAACAAAAACTATCATCACAGAAGACTCTACAAAAACCACAACCTTATACAAAAAATACTTCTATAAGGACATCTGCCTAGCAGATACCTGTGCAACCTTTGATAGGAGTAATCCTTATTGATCTTTGTAGCCAAGTGCAATTATTTCAAAATAATTATGTAATCCTTCTCATTTTTTTCCTTTAAAATATGAACATAGTTTACTATGGCACATATATTCCCATCTCAATGCTCTATTCCCCAATGAATATCTTTTTCATTTAGAGAGCATCTCTTTGTTTGTTATTTAGGTTGACATACATGGTGTCAGAAGTGGGATCTGAAAAAGATCACTCTTGGAAGGAATCAGCAATTCTTGGAACCAGTGTGCATGCTCGCTTGAGCCCTTTGAGCTCTCTACCTCCATGGTTCATCTTTCCTGCACTGTTGAATCTTTTCTGAAGCTAAACCTCCTTCCCCTTTTTTTTCTTTTTTTTGTGACAGATTCTAGTCTGTCACCCAGGCTGGAGTGCAGTAGCACAATCACGACTCACTGAAGCTTCAAAGTCCTGGGCTCAAGCAATCTTCCTACCTCTGCCTCCCAGACAGCTGGGATTATAGGTATGTGCCACCACGCCTGGCTAATTTTTTTTTTTTTAATTTTTGTCGAGACAGGGTCTCACTATGTTACCCAGGCCAGTCTTCAACTCCTAGCCTCAAGCAATCCTCCCACCTTGGCTTCCCAAAGTGCTGGGATTACAGGCATGACCCACCAAGCCTGGCTCTCCCCATTTTTGGCATAGGTTTTTTAATATTATTTGGAATCTGCTTTGGATAAGGCCACCTTAATAAAGAACCATACATTCCTCCTGGGATGATAAAAGACTTTTTGTCTTTTTTGGTAAGTCCTTTCTGGTATAAAGACAAGTATGTCTTTCTGGGTTGAGTGCTCTGGTTTCTAAATAATGCATTGCCTATGAGACATGTCTTTTCTGGTGAATTTACTTCTGGTTTTGTCTGCATGTCTAGCTTAATATTTTGTTTGAACTGTGCACCCGGGTTACAATTGTGATCACTCTTCTCTTGATTTCTTTTAATCTGGTTTGACTCTTTTCCTATGCTTGTTTCTGGAAATCTTATAAGAGCAAAAATAAACATTCTGATGGTGGGCCCAGGATGGCTAATTAAAAGCCACTGAGGTGATCTCCACCATCTAAAATACTGGTCTAATTTCTGACCTGTGGTCCTAATTATGAGATTTTTTTTTTGCCTTGACAGATTAATAAGAGATAAAATGCGATTTTCAAACATTGAGACATACCAGTGTTTCTGGGACTCCAGCTGGCTATGTATTATGGCCTGTTCTTATGCACATTTTTAAACTATTAGGCAAAATTACATCAAGAAAAATTCAAAGCTCAAATGGTCATTATTTAAAATACTTGCAACTATAGAGTTAACATGTAGAGTCTTCTAAGTTCTCTCTCTTTTTTTCTTTTATTTCTGACTACATTGAATCTGCTGACTTTTCTACTAGTTTTGAGATAAAACTCACTCTTTATGGCAAGATTTTATACATTAAAAAAAGTCTTAAAGGGCCTTAAAATTAAAGACTTTACAAATCACAACAATTTCATGATAACCAACAGCTTAGATACCTCTTAGAAATATTAAGTTTAGGTTGCCTGACTAATAATTGCATATGATGATAGAACACTTAATTGAAAAATTAGTAATATAAAAGAGAAATAACTAGATAAATGTTTATAAAAGTTAGACTCTCAGATCAAGCAAGTCAAAATCTTCAGCTCAGCACAATAATATAAGATATCTCTATCTAACAAAAACATTTGCTTTTTCTGTCACACAGAGGCCAAAATAAAAATCTGGAGGAAACAATGCTAAAATTTCTTCCCACTCACGATTCTAATCAAGCAAACCAGGTCAACAAACAAAAGATAGATTTCTTCATGGTTCAAAGCTACTTGGAGATTTTGTTATTCTTATACAATTAAGCCAGTCCTGCCTAAATTGTAGACATTGAAAATTTAACCCTAAATTCAGGTGAAACTGAAAAAAAAATGGGTGAAATAGGTTTCTTAAAAATCAAACTGCCTTGGAAACTGCTTTACCCAAAATTTTGGTCCACAGTCTTTATTAGATTATCTACTGGGGCAAATAAAGTTTAGTCATGTGACTAGGTCCCAATTTTGTCAGAAATATAATTGAGATCCAACTGTCTTTTATAAACCAGTAGTCTGTACTGCTACCTCATGACTAGAGTTCTACAACGAAAGTTATAAGATTCTTATGTGTGTGTATGTGTTTAAGTGTGTTTACACGTATGTCCATATGTTATGTTATATGTTGTATCTACATGATAAAAATCTGGCATATTCAACCAGAAATCCCTTAAGGACTTCTATTCAGATTGGCTTAGATAAATAAGCACTCATATAAAATATGTAATAATTAACCCTCATGCTTTTTAGTTCACGTGACTTAAGTAAATCTTCAATAAATAAGCTGGTTTTAAAATTATTAGTAAAATAAAGATAGAAATGTCTTCAAAATTGTCAACATATATTTTTGGTGGATTTACAGGTCACATTGTTTTACATTTGTCACCAAATAGACGTTTTAAGGTGTTAGGGTTTGACAACAAAGATTATAGAACTATAAACCCAGCTGAAAACAGAATAATCTCTGTTTATGAGATTTTTTGCTAAGTAAGACTACATTGATTTTGTTGGTCATATGGTTTGGCTCTGTGTCCCACCCAAATGTCATCTCGTAGCTCCCATAATTACGAGGTGTTGTGGGAGGGACCCGGCAGGAGATAATTGAATCATGAGGGCGAGTCTTTCCCATGCTGTTCTCATGATAGTGAATAAGTCTCATGAGATCCGATGGTTTTAAAAATGGGAGTTTCCCTGCACAAGCTCTCTTCTCTTGTCTGCTGCCATGGGAGACGAGGCTTTCACCTTCTGCTATGATTGTGAGGCCTCCTCCACCATGTGGAACTGTGAGTCCAGTAAACCTCTTTCTTTTGTAAATTGGATAAATACTAGGATAAAGTAATTATTTTTCCCTTTTTTCATTCCTTTGCAAACTTTACCCAGAGCCAATTTATACTCAGATTAGATGGTTAAAAAATTAAAGCCTTGAAAAAGGTAAATATTCCTGGAATATTTGGAATATTCCTGGAATATTACTGATTTTGTGGGTAGCTTCTTGCTATACAATGACTTCTAAAATTCAGTATTTCTGTTTCAGAGGCAAAGTTTCTCCACTCACCTCTTATCAATGGACTGCTGACTGCAGGTATGTCTATCAGCAGTGTGAAATAGACAAATACAGTTGGTTTAATGAAAACAGCTGTAATCTTCTGAGTTATCAGCAAAGCATCCATATATTTTATTTTAAGTTTCTTACTTAGATGAACACTTAATATTCACATACTATAAAAATGGTTAGCGGGTCAGGCATGGTGGTGCACACTTATAATCTCAGCACTGAGAGGCCGACGCAGGTGGGTTGCTTGAGCCCAGGAGTTTGAGACCAGCCTGGGTAACATGGTGAAACCTCATCTCTACAAAAAATACAAAAATCAGTCAGACATGGTGGCACATGTCTGTAGTCCCAGCTACCCAGGAGGCTGAGGTGGGAAGATCACTTGAGCCCAGAATGCAAAGGTTACAGTGAGCCTTGATCGTACCGCTGCACTCCAGCCTGGGCAACAGAGTGAGACACTGTCAAAAAAAAAAAAAATGTTTAACAGGGAAAAAGCTTGAAATAATGACCAGCTTTGTCTGATATCTCAGTTTTCATAAGTAATCTAGGAAAACTGTTAAAAAATAAATTAGGTAAATGTAAATGGAATAAACATCAAAAATAATTAGTCAGGCATGATGGCAAGTGCCTGTAGTCTCAGCTACTCAGGAGAACTTTTATGTAATTTGAAATCTTAAAGTTGGTAAATTAAGAAATAGATAGTCACTAAATGTCTGAGTCATTTCCAAATAAGATTTTTAAAAACTGAAACAAATTGCCAAACATGAATAAGTTTATTCTTAGCTTCTTAAATTTTATTGAAATATTAAATATATTTGGGTCTATTATACCTAGAAAATTATGTTATGGGGAGAGAGAGATTTCTAAAAATTATAAGATAATTCTTATCTCAAAAATACTGATGTGACAGATAGTTCAAAATTGGTTGCTAAAAACTAAAGTTACTAAGTTAAAATTCTATTTAATGTATACAGTTCTGTATATAAAGTGTGCCCAAAAAGTAAAATGCATTTTTAATAAGAAAAAGTATTAAAAAGGCATAAAATATGTTCTTTTGAGGGGAAAAAAGAATAATTTTGTCTAATTCACAGGCTATTTAAATAGTCTCCTATATCCAAACTCTGGATATAGGAAAGAAATAGAAACAAGATAGAGAGGAGTCAATAAGTAGGAGAGAGATGTGAAGAAAGTTGTGGATATGAAGATGTATTTTTGGTAATAAAAGTTAAAAACAAGAGAGAATCATTTTGTACAAGGAAGATTTTTGTGTAGTAAATGTTTGTCCTAAAATAAAATGACTGGTCATCTATAAAACAAAGCAGAAAATCCAAGCATGTCATCAGTCATCTGAGTAAGTCATAATAAGGTTCATGCAGGGGGAATTTATTTATTTATTTATTTATTTATTTATTTATTTATTTATTTTTGAGCCAGAGTCTTGCTCTGTCACCAGGCTGGAGTGTAGT
>NW_012099121.1:451169-471434 GCF_000951045.1 Mandrillus leucophaeus
GAGTCAATAAGTAGGAGAGAGATGTGAAGAAAGTTGTGGATATGAAGATGTATTTTTGGTAATAAAAGTTAAAAACAAGAGAGAATCATTTTGTATAAGGAAGATTTTTGTGTAGTAAATGTTTGTCCTAAAATAAAATGACTGGTCATCTATAGAACAAAGCGGAAAATCCAAGCATGTCATCAGTCATCTGAGTAAGTCATAATAAGGTTCATGCAGGGGGAATTTATTTATTTATTTATTTATTTATTTTTGAGCCAGAGTCTTGCTCTGTCACCAGGCTGGAGTGTAGTGGCATGATCTTGGCTCACTGTAATCTCCGACTCCCAGGTTCAAGGGATTCCCCTGCCTCAGCCTTCCGAATAGCTGGGACAACAGGTGCGCACCACCATGCCCAGCTAATTTTTTGTACTTTAGTAGAGACAGGGTGTCACCATGTTGGACAGGATGGTTTCAGTCTTCAGACCTTTTGATCCATCCATCTCAGCCTCCCGAAGTGCTGGGATTACAGGCGTGAGCCTCTGCGCCTTATTTTTTAAATCTGTGTGTGATCAAGTTGGCTATAATTAATTAGAAAGGAATTATTTAGAAGTCTTTCTGTAGATTGAGCTTTGATGGTAACCATACACTAATAGAAAACAAAACACTTAGTCCCCCTATGTTAGAACAACAAGGTTTTCTCCAAGTATTGATTTGCTCTTAGTAAAATTAAAAGAGGTTTTGATTAATTCTGAAATCTGTTTCTTTAACAGGCATCCTCTAAACTATAGACAGTTTCTATTTCTGCCAGATTTCTTTCCGAGATGTTTTAATTTCTCTAGCTTCAGTGGAAAATACTGTCTTTGTTATTCGGAATGCTTATTTTATCTATTCAGGTAAAAAAATTTTGGAAGCATCTCAGATTTATATCTCAGAAGTTTAACTTTTCCTGTACCTTGCTGCATGTGATTTGCAGGTCATACGTCATTACCTTCAGTTTTTTCCCCTTCAATAGGTATATCGTTTTGCTTGGCTGAGGTGATAACTCTCTCCTTCAACTTTTTTCTTAACTCTCATTAACTTTTTATGTTTTCCCCTCTGGTTATCATTCTGCTGTTATAGCCTGACACTAAAATGTTTACCCTGAAGTCCTGGAAAGGCAATATTTTCCTCCAGTATAACTTGATTCTGCACTCTTGGCTTTTCTTGATGTGTTTGAATTGTTCCATATAACTAGGAAACTTCCTGTGTTGTTACTCTGTTTGCCTCCTTAAGGTATTAGTTTTTTGTTTACATTACTCCATAATGTAGTGTATACACATAATTCTGGACACATTCTTCCTGTGTCTGATTAAAGTCAAGTACACTTTTCATCAGGTTTGATTTCCAGGTTAGCTAAATGGGCTTCCCATAAGTAGAAGCAATCACACCACAGGAGGTTTTTCTTTACCTTTTTGGTAAGTGACCTAAAAAAAACAAAAAACAAAACAAAACAAAAAAACAAATATTTTAAGCTTTATGAAGATATTTGCCTGTATTGTCTTTGTCTTTATTCGGTTTTTTGTTTTTTATGTTTCTGAGACAGAATCTCATTCTTTCACCCAGGCTGCCGTGCAGTGGCATGATTATGGCTCACTGCAGCCTTGATCTCCTGGGCTCAAGTGATTCTCCCTCCTTAGCCTCCTAAATAGCTGGGACTACAGGCAAACAGCATCACACCTGGATGTTTTTTTGTTTGTTTGTTTGTCTGTTTTTGCTTTTGTTTTGGTATGTTTTCACAGATGAAGTCTCACTCTGTTGCCCAGGCTGGTCTCCAACTCCAGAGCTCAAGCAATTCTCCTGCTTTGGCCTTCCAGATTACAGGTATAAGCTACCATGCCTAGCTAAGGTTTGTGAGTTCTTGGGAAAACAGAACTTTAAAAGGGTAAAGTTTTTATATCCATGCAACTTTCTGTATTACTTTTGAATTCTTTTGGTTATTACTCTAGTTAAATGAATAAATATTATTTTACAGTGACCTGTGACTGCTTTGATCAAGTGTTGTGAACATTTTGACATCTCTGGCAAGGTTTCCCAGGATCAGAATCCTAAATTAAGTCTTTTTGGCCTATAATTAACTTTGGGATTTTCCAGTTGGGTCCCTGGAAAGCATCAAAGAATGCATCTGTCATTTGTAGAGATAGTAAATGATTAGGCTTATTTGGTAAATTGAATGGGAGGCATTGTCAAATGATAAGTGATACTAGATCCTCTTTCACTTACATTTATGGTTATGTTTCAAAAATTATGTAAATTCAGGCTGGGCACGGTGACTCATGCCTGTAATCCCAGCACTTCGGGAGGCCAAGGTGGGCAGATTTTGAGTTTGAGGTCAGGAGTTTGAGACCAGCCTGGCCAACGTGGTGAAACCCCATCTCTAGCAAAAAACACAAAAGTTAGTCACGCATGGTGACACACCTGTAATCCCAGCTACTTGGGAGGCTGAAGCAGGAGAATCACTTGAACCCAGGAGGCAGAAGTTACAGTGAGCCGAGACTGCGCCATTGTACTCCAGCCTGGGTGACAGAGCGAGACTCTGCCTCAAAAAAAAAATAAAAGAAAAGAAATTCATAAGACTCTAGTATGTTATCAGTAATAATTTGGTTATGTTAAATCTTTTTAAAAGTTTTATTTATATGGATATGTTATTAATTTGAGTATTCTAAAGATTACATGAAATTTATAAAAGTCTGATGTTCCTGATGTGACTGTCAGTTATGATTCTGGTTATCATCTTAAAACGCTACATGTAATTGGAATGTCTAAATTTCCTCATTTTTGGGAATTTTTATGAAATTTTAACTGTGGATATTCTAAATATTTGTCATCCATGGTTATTGTTTTGGATTATTCTCTAAAAGCATTTGCAATCAATGATAGTCCAAACTTGCTTTTTATGGAAAAGACTCTAACAAGCACTCTTGAGCACAGATTTCTGATAACTTTAAAGTTGATGGACTGAAAACATGTTTCCAGAACTCTAAAAAAGAGATTGATGGGTTCGTAAAACTGCTAATCAAGATCAAGTGAAACAAAAAATTAATTACATAAAGTTAATCAATTAACTGATCAAAATAATGTTTTTATGACTTTTATTTAAAACATTTTTAGTTCTTCACTTAAATATTTTGTTTTCAAATTTAAGGAAACTTTTTTTCATGAGATATCTATAGTTTACAATAATTTGATGAAGTAGACTTTTGTGAACAAAGATGGAAGCGCTTGCTTTCTCTCCCATCTAATTACTCCAAAATTCAGAAACTATTCATAAGTGTTCTTATTTTTTATCATATAATTGTTTCCATAAGTTCAATTAAAAAAAGAACTGTCCTCTCCTTATAAGCAGGATACAATTGGAAACATTGGTTCTACTACCAAGACCTTGGCTAAAATGTCACATTTAGGAAGGTGCATAAAACGTCTGGCTTCCAGAGTTCACAATTTTACAGTAGTTAAGATTATCACTTCATGGAAGGCCAAATAATCTTAAGACTGTGAGTAAAATCTAAAGTCTGCTTTGGTTTGGCTTCCTAGCATCAAGAAGTTTTTAAGTCTAAAACTCCTACATGATCAAAGTAGAGAGAAAAAGGTATGTTTCTAAAGAAAAACTATAATAAACCTGTTATTAGATTGTAGCTCTGTGCATTGTTTTCAGGTTCTTTTCATCTACCTGTAGACTTGACTAGATCCTGAATTCTCCTCATTTCCTTCAATATTAGCCTACAACTTTCCAACTGAAAACAAACACAGAAAACTTTTCTGTTCCTAAATCCCTATAAGCTGAAACTAGATGAATTTTAGAAAACAAGCCTCATGTCTGATCGATGGGCCACACCAAAGTTCAACAAATCACCCAGTTATGATTAGACACATTCAAACTGCAAAGCCAGAGAAGCTGACATTTTCATACTGTAGACAGATTTCCCCCAAGATGTTGGAATAAGACTTTATATCACAATGAGAGTCTTATCCCGCTTAATGCCTACCTTTTTACTTGGCAGAATAATAGCATGATTGAAATTTTACAATCAATACTTTCTGCTAGTAACTTAACAGAAACTATTCTAAGAAATTTTTTGGTATTCATTGGTTAAATAAGAAAATGTCTGTGCTATTGCCGATACTACAGGCTGTACCTGGATAAATTCCTCTGGAAAAATTGAGACCCATGTACACAAAATAAGAAAACAGGCCACATGGTTACAACAGATCTCACTTAATTCTCTATGGCAATTTGATGTATTCAACTGGTTATCTTTAAACCTAGGTTCATGGCTCAAAACCATTACACAAACTAAAACTGTCATATTACTATTAATTTTGTTTTGTATGTTCCCTTTTTAAACTTTGTGTCTGTTACTTGTTACATTTTTGCAGAAGTACAACTCCTAACAAAAAAAGAAGGCCCAGCACTTTGAGATGATAACAAAATACTACAGAAAAGACAAAATTAAACTTAATAATGGATTCCTGGTAGACTTAACCTGAGAGCCACTCCCTTCAAACCTTTATTGCTAAAACGTGGCTAAAAGGGTTTTGACACTGACTCCTAGTCACCAATCTCTCCCCACAACCAGGATGGGTTTATCCCAGCACCAAGGGACATTAAGACCTACCTACAGGATGATTGATCCGTGATGCTTTTGGACAAAGATCTTGACCGAAAGGAGGAAACGTGAAAGTTATCAGAATCAAAATGAAGTCACTAACGTTTAAACAAGCAAAATATCTGACAAATAGAGCCATGAAGAGAGGTTTTCATGCTTTTATATCTGATAACAAAAGCTATCACAAAAGACTCTGCAAAAACTACCTCTTTGCATAAAGACCATCACAACCATACACAAAAAAAGGCTTCGCAAGGACATCTGCCCAGCAACTGCTTGTTTAACCTCAGACTAGTGTCACCCTTGTCATTGATCCTTCTAGCTACGTATAATTATTTCAAAACTACAAGGTAATCCTCCTCATTTATTTCCTTTAAAAACCTTTGTCTTCCTTTACTTCCTTGAGTATGCACATAATTTACTATGACTTGCATATTCCCATGACAATTCTCTATCCCCACATAAATATCTTTTTCTCTTAGAGAGCCTCTTTTTGTGTGTTATTTAGGTTGACACATCCAAGCAAATTAATCAAACCCAAGGAGGAGAAGCTTGGGAACCTTAGTTTATACAAAGTTGGTCAGAAGTGTACATGATAACCTATTACTTGTAATTGACATCTGAAGTGTGGACTGAGTTCTTAGCCTGTGAGATCTCCAGATAGTGTCAGAATTGAATTGAATCATAGGACACCCAGTTGGTGTCTCTTTGATATGTTGCGGGGTAAACCCCTCACACATCTGGTCACATAAATGTTCAGTGTTGAGTGTGAGAGTGAGAGTATAGCAGAAAGAAAAAAAGAAAAAGCTTGTTTTTCCTTCAGATAGACTAAGCAGTTAGAATGTATCATGTTGATATAATTATTTCTCATAACTACCCTGAAAGATTGAAAATGTTATCCTCATTTTACAAAGGTTTAAACCTAAACTGAGACTTTTCCCTTCCCAGGATGCTCTCTGACTGGATATCAACATTGTTCCCATATGTAGTATATCCACTTTAATAGCACAACCTAAATGAATTAAAGAATAGTGCAACGTTTTCTGACCTAGAATTGGTATGCCTTAAGCATTGCTTTGAATGCATGCTACCTTGTTTACCTTTATTAACTTTACACACATAAACCTGTGAGTTTAGATCCCAGAAACGCTTTATTCCCATTTTTTAAAGGGCAATTTTTTTTAACCTACTAGCTTATTATATCTTTCTCCCAATGTGTATTCTAGCTCCATGTTTTTTAAACTAACGCTAGGATTCTCAAACCAAGATTCACCATGAGGATCAGGCATTCTTTAGATAAAGCTATTTCCTTATTAATATTATTAACCTCTCCTATTATCTTGTGGAGAAATCTATAACAAAAAATGCATTAGCTGGAATAGACTGGGTTATATTGTAGTAACAAATTAATCCTGAATTCTCAATGGCTTAACATAGTAAAGTTTTTGTTTGTTTGTTTGTTTTATTTTATTTTGTTTGAGACTAGGTCTTACTCTGTAGCCCAGGCTGGAGTGCAGTGGCATGATCATATCACTGCAGCCTCAAACTCCCAGGCTCAAGCAATCCTCTCACCTCAGCCTCGTAAGTAGCTAGGACTACAGCATTTGCCACCATGCCAAGCTAACTTTTTAATTTTTTTGTAGAGACAGAATCTCACTGTGTTGGCCAGGCTGGTCTCAAACTCCCAGACTCAAGCAGTCCTTCTACCTCAGTTTCCCAAAGTGCTGGGATTGCAGGCATGAGACACCACACCTGGCCAATAGTGAAAATGTATTTCTTGCTCATTATACATGTCTATCACAGGTCAGTAAAAGTCTCTGCTCCACATAGTCACTCAGAGACCCAGGTTAGCCAATGCCCACCAACTTATAGATGCCCCATAGGGAATACACAATTTCCTCAATCAGGAGAAAAAAAAAAAACTAGAAAATTATACATAGACTTTTTACTACCTCTGCCCGAAGATCAATTTTGCTTTCATTTTATTGGCCAAAGCTAGTCATACGAGCTCACTAACTACAAGGGGGCTGGAAATCGCAGGAGGATCAAATGAAACAATTGAAAAGTGTTACTGGCTCTGTTACAAATCATATAATAATTTTCTAGGCTTTCATTTATCTTCTAGTCCTTTGACTTAGAGGGAAAAATGAATTATTGGTCACAGTGAATAAACTCACTATAAAATTTTGTTTTGTTTTGCTTTCGATGCCCATTTAGAATCTGTATATATTTGCATTTGCTTAAGCATTATTCTGGAGGTGGGGAAGTGGTTTTTTGATGTATCAGCTAACAATTTCCATTGAGGCAAAATAGGAATCTGTAATATTCACTCTTTTACATTTTTATCTTTATGATTTGACACTATGATTTAGATGTATGACCCTCCTCTGAAAATAAGAAAGATACTCTTTTATATGTAGATAACATGCCTCTATTTCAGGTACTCCAAGATTGGCTTTAAGAGAGAATCAACCTTCCTACACCATTACTTCCCAAAATAGAGCTAGAGACCAAGTACTCTAAAATTAAAGTCATTATTTTTGTTCAATATCATCCAACATTAAATGGGTTCATAATTTACAACTGCATAAGTCCATTATCAATATTTTACAGTTTAACTTAATATGTTCACCAGGAAATTATATTTCTTAAAGTTACATACTCTGTGGTTCCTTTTCTGAAATAGTTTTATGGCTAAGGCCAATGTTCAATTATAGTTGCTCAAAAGTTTTTCCAGGATAAAATAATTCTGGACATGATTAGAGTGAAGGAATTTGACCTTCTGAGAGCTCATTTGTCTGTGTTTTAGAACTCACCACATATTACTTTTGGAGAAGAATCTTGCCCTCTGCAAAGGTGTTGCCACAGGCATCTCTGTGCAGAGGTGAGGTGGGTGCTTTATTAGGATCCTGAATTGTGCTCCCAGTCATTCCTAACTGATACCTGAGTAAGCTACTAAACGACTAATGATGGGGTAGCATATACAGGTTGTTTATGCTGGACAAAGGGATGATTCACATCCCAGGCAGGACAGAGTGCAATGGCAGGAGATTTCACCATGCTGCTCAGAACAGCCTACAATTTAAAATGTATGAATTATTTCTGGAATTTTCCATTGAGTATTTTCAAATCATGATTGACTGTAGTAAATGAAATCATGGAAAATGAAATCGTAGATAAAGAGGGACTACTGTACTCACAGTTATGGCCTGATCTTAACAAGAAAATGAAGGTCTCTCACTATGTTCTGTGCTCCAATCTTGCTCTTAGCTTTACGTTACTTCTTTTTTTTTCTTCTTTTTTTACTTTAAGTTCTGGGATGCATGTCCAGAACGTGCAGGTTTGTTACATAGGTATACATGTGCCATGGTGGTTTGCTGCACCTATCAACCCGTCATCTAGGTTTTAAGCCCTGCATGCATTAGGTATTTGTCCTAATGATCCCCCTCCCCTTTCCCCCAACCCCCTGACAGGCCCCAGTGTATGATGATGTTCCCCTCCCCGTGTCCATGTGTTCTCACTGTTCAACTCCCACTTACGAGTGAGAACACGCAGTGTTTGGTTTTCTGTTCCTGTGTTAGTTTGCTGAGAATTATGTCTTCCAGTTTCATCAGTGTCCATGCAAAGGACATGAACTCATTCTTTTTTGTGGCTGCATAATAGTCCATGATAAATATGTGCCACATTTTCTTTATCCAGTCTATCACTGATGGGCATTTGGGCTGGTTCCAAGTCTTTGCTATTGTGAACAGTGCTGCAATAAACATACATGTGCATGTGTCTTTATAGTAGAATGATTTATAATCCTTTGGGTAATGGGATTGCTGGGTCAAATGGTATTTCCAGCTCTGGATCCTTGAGGAATCATCACACTGTCTTCCACAATGGTTGAACTCATTTACATTCCCATCAACAGTGTAAAAGCGTTCCTAAACCCTGATGTTCCATTTACTCTGGTTCCCTCATTTTATTTTGCTTTATTATTTGTAGCTTTTTAAGCTGTTAAAACCTTTTTGGAACCACACAAGGTATCAACTGACCTTTCAAAGTTTACTAATAAAAGGCCCGATGTGGTGGCTCATGCCTGTAATGCCAGCACTTTGGGAGGCTGAGGCAGGCAGATCCATTGAGGCCAAGAGTTCAAGACCAGCCTGGCCAATGTGGTAAAACGTCATCTCTACTAAAAATACAAAAATTAGCTGGGCTGGTGGTGCACACCTGTAGTCCCAGCTACTCAGGAGGATGAGATAGGAAAATCACTTGAACCTGGGAGGTGGAGGTGGCAGCGAGCCAAGATGGCACCACTGCACTCCAGCTTGGGCAAGACTCTGTCTCAAAAACAAGCAAACAAACAAACAAAAAGTTCACTAATAAGAAAGCATACATTAGTTATAGAAAACTTGACCTAGTATATTCCCTTCATAATACGGAATCTAAACATTTTTTAGTGATAGTCACTTACCGATGAAAGCTATTAAAATTATCCACTTGCCAAAATGTATTAGGACACAAAAATTGTAGTACAAGTTTAGAGGGCTTGTGCCCCACGCTGAGTGCACCCACAAAATCCCAGGTTGAGAACCCATTCTCTGTGGGGTTTCTCTGATGTTTACTTCAGCGGATTCACCTTCCCCAAACCTTAAATAACCAAAGCACAGTTTTCAAATGGGACCGACATGCCCCTGGAGGTACTCTACGACTTTTCAAGGGATAAAGGGGCATGAATAGTTTTAAGATTATCAATTTCCAAATCCTCAAATTCCATAACTATTCTTTTCCAAACTTGATCTTCTTGACAACACATCATGGTCAAGATATCATGCCTGTTCTTTCTTGCTATCTCTCCTCACCTTTCACAGCTGCATTTCAATTATTACAAAAGAAAGACGTGTCTTTCATGCATTCCAAAACTGTATTGAATCACCCTGAGAGTGAAAATTCTAGAGTGAAAACACAGGGATAATTCAAAATATCTGTGTTGATATTTTAACTTTTAAGTGCCAAAGTACGTGTGCAGGATGTGCAGGTCTGTTACATAGGTAAGCGTGTGCTGCACAAATCATCCCATCACCTAGGTATTAAGCCCAGCGTCCACTAGCTATTCTTCCTGATGCTCTTCCTCCCCTACACCAGCTGCCTCCCCACAGGCCCCAGTGTGTGTTGTTCCCCCGCATATGTCCATGTATTCTCACCATTCATCTCCCTCTTACGAGTGAGAACATGCAGTGTTTGGTTCTCTGTTCCTGTGTTAGTTTGCTGAGGATAATGGGATGAAGCCATCTTTAATGAAGACACCATAAACGCATAGTAGGTCTCAGCACTTTTCTCTGTCTTAAACCTATTCCTTTTTAAAAAAAAAAAATCTTTAGGGGATCCTTTATTTCATTCACCTCCTCCTTACAAGGTGAAATTTTCATCTGACAGGTTGTGTCTGCCAATTCAGTCCATGGCTCAGAATATCACCTTGTCCTCATTCCATAGTATAAGCTGTTCTGGGGGAAGAGGCCGAGGGTCATGGATTCACTGGACTGGATGGGCCATGATCCAGAACTTCACTACATTTGGTTTCCCAAGGATCCCACCACCTCCTTCTAATCAGTGATCATCGAGGAAACACATTGTATTCCTATTCACTGTTTCAAAGATCAGGCCTACCTCACTGGCACACCAAGAAAGTTTCCTCAAGTATATTTAGTGTTTATCATTTTCCTATAGTTCTTCAAATGTCTGACATTCATCTTTTTCCCTACCTCTACATTCCTTTCTTTTTCACATTATCTTTCTTGATTGCTTTTTAGTAGAAAAACAAAGACATGGATTTATTGTGCATATTAGCAGGTCCATCCTGGAAAATGCATGGAGGTTTCATACACACCACTTACAGTAAGAGCTCAGAGTATAAAGTCGAGAAGGAAGAATCTGAAATATTAGACTTATTCTGAAATAAGCTTACCTAGGATGATACCACTTTTGATAAGAATTTCCACTTTCCAACTAGTTAACAGTGGCAAATATATAAAATCTGGTAGTTAAAATACATGGCAGTCACTTCATATTACTGCCTCCTCCAACCCACCCAACTTCTGAAGAACAGAGCTTTGTCAAGTTTTGTTCTCCTTTAAGTTTTAATTTAAAAAAAAAAAAAAAAATTGAGACAAAGTCTTGCTGTGTCACCCAGGCTGGAGTGCAGTGGCACGATCTTGGATCACTGCAATCTCTGACTCCCAGGTTCAAGAGATTCTCCTGCCTTAGCTTCCCAAGTAGCTGGGACTACAGGTGCCTGCCACCAAGCCTGGCCATTTTTTTTTTTTTTTTTTTTTTTTTTTTTTTTTTTTGTATTTTTTTAGTAGAGACGGGGTTTCACTATGTTGGCCAGGCTGGTCTTGAACTCCTAACCTCGTGATCTGCCCGCCTTGGCCTCCTAAAGTGCTGGGATTACAGGCTTGAGCCAGGGCGCCCAGCTGGGGAAAAAAAAAAAACAAAAAAAAATTTTTAAAAAGTCGTGTTGTACGAATATATCCCCAGAGAGAACTGCAATTTACCAAGGTTTTCAAGTGTTTTGGGAGAAATCTTACTGAAAGAATAGTGATGTCCATGTTCCAGTAAATACTAAGTGAAAAACAATTTTTATACCCCAATCTGAGGTATAAACTTGCTTTTTGTAGGAACACAACTGCTGTAAATTAGACAATTGAAGCAACCATCCAAGACAATAACAACGCCTATGACAGTCTGCCATATTCTGGTGTCTATCAAAGCTCATGATGATTCTTTGTGAGATCTTCCCCCATAATTGGTAGCTTGGCTTCCAACAAACATGTTCCAGTTCTCCAATATTTCCTCTTTAGCCTCTCATCCTTGTTTTTGTCTGACTCATATACCAGATGCCTGGCCTCAGCCTGTGCGTGATCATAATCTTGAGGGAGGATCCAGTGACGAATCTCGTCTTTGTCCAACTTCCGGACCTTGTTCGATCTCAGAATTTGTTAAATTGCTCCCGTTCTGATAAAACCCAGTCTGGCTCAGGGTCATTCTCCTCATGGGAAAACATACCCGCAATATATTCATCCTGATCCACAAACCCATCCCTGTTCTTGTCGATGTCCTCCAGGGTTTTCAAAACCACAATTTCCTTCATATGCTCAAACTCTTCAGGATGCAGAAAGGCAGTGAACTCCTCCCGCGTAGCTGTCAGGTCACCATCGAGGTCCGCAGCTTTGAATCTTCTCTCGTCACGTGGCAGCATCTTTTTAAAGGTGTGATGATCTGAAGAATCATGAAACTCCGCGGGGTTTCCTAGGTAGTAACCATAGGTGGCTTGTTTGTATTCTTCCTAGGAAATTTTATCATCCTTGTCCCTATCATAATCCTGCCAGACTTTGGCGACATTATCGAAGATGTGTCTTTTCTGCATCCGTTTGATACAGGTTTTCAGCTCCTCAGTAGTGACAAAACCGTCTCCATCATTGTCGATTCGATCAACAATCTTCCCCAGTCTCTCCTTGCTCTTGTCCGGGGTGAGCTGGTCCAAGGTCTTGGAGTCCTCCTTGCCCAGCAAGGCTTCCTGGCCGTACTGGAAGCTCTGGTTGTCCCCTAGAGGCCGCTCGCCCAGCTCCGAGTCGGGCCGCACCACGCGCTCCTTGCGCACGGTGGGATTGGCCCGCAGCGCCCGCAGGCCAGCAGCAGCGCCAGCAGCAGCCCCAGGACGAGCCCCAGGCGGCGGCCGCCGCGCGCCATCGTCCCGAGGAGAGGGCGTCCGGGAGAGAGGCGCCGAGTGAGCGACGACAGCGGCAGCTCGGGAATGCGGGCTCGGAGCGCGGCGGCAGCCGCGGGGCTGGGACCGGCGCGGAGGAAGGGACAGGCCAGTCCCTCCGCCACGGCCTGACCCGCGCCGGAGCAGAGGTGCGCGTCCCCCGGTCCTGGGACTGGGAAGCTGCGGGCGGCCAATCTATTTCTATTCATAGTGAACCATAGATGTATGCTTGGGTAGGGCAGCAAAAATCATGGCAGTTTCGGTCAACAACCTCATCTCTTCCAACTTCTACACATGATCACAAAATGCATTATCCCTGACGATAGATTCTTCTCGAAGGAAAACAAAAGAGACTCAGACAAGTGGCAGTCCCTTATTTCATTCTGTAACAAACCCCTGCCAAAGCTTCATGACTTACCTAAATATTTATCTTAGCCTTAGAATTGGGAAGGAAGATTATAATGATTGGGATGTATATTAACTCAAAAATGAAGTCTTTTTTTTTTATTCTGATGGAAAGTAAGCGTGAATCTCCACACAGTGACTCATACCTGTAATCCAGCACTTTGGGAGGCTGAGGTGGAAGGATTGCTTCAGTCCAGGAGTTCAAGACCAGTCTAGGCAACATTTCTAAAATGAATGAATGAATGAATGAATGAATGAATGAATGAATGAATAAATAAATAAATAAATGTAGTCCCAGCTACTCAGAAGGCTGAGATGGGAGGATTGCTTGAGCCTGAGAGATAAGGCTACAGTGAATTGTGATCGCACCACTTCATTCCAGCCTAGGCAACACAGCAATACCCATTCTCAAAAAAAAAGAAAAAAGAAAAAAGAAAGTATGATTTGGCTTATTAGTTTGACAAAACGATGGTTTGGCCAATTATTTTACACGTTGGACGTTATCCATACATTGAATGAACTAATCCTGAAGCTCCAAGAATTTTTTTAAAATAAATAAATCACGTATCAGGTGAAATATTATATTTGCAAAGGTGAACTAACAACTTTTAGATTTTCCTAGCATTTTCTGTGTATATTGAGATGCCTCCAAGTGAAAGAGTAAGAGTAACAAATAATCATCTGATAACTCTTAGTGAAGCCTCTTTGGGAGACTTCCCAGAAATGAAATTACTCTAACCGAGCAACAAATATACTTGCCAGTTAGGTAGTTTCTAATTCCACGATTTCAACAGAATTGAAGGAGCACCTAATTGTGTTGTCAATGAGATAATTTAAAATAAAAATGTGGCCTGGTTCAGTGGCTCACGCCTATAATCCCAACACTCTGGGAGGCCGAGGTGGACAGATTGCTTGGGCCCAGGAGTCTGAGACCAGCTTGGGCAACATGGTGAAACCCTGATCTCTAAAAAAAAATAAAATAAAAATTAGCCGGGCATGGTGGCACGTACCTTGAGTCCCAGCTATTCAGGAAGCTGAGGTGGGAGTATCGCTTGAGCCTGAGAGTTTGAGACTGCAGTGAGCTGTGATTGTGCCACTGCACTGCAGCCTGAGTAATAGAGTGAGACCCTGTCTCAAAAAAGAAAATTAATTAATTAAAACTAAACAATAAATAAAATAAAAATACAATTTTTTAGCATGTAACTTGAACGAAGTTTTAAATATTGAGTAATACTGCCACAATAAAACCTTCTATTCCCATTAGTTACTTATGGGAGTAAAGATTTCTCAGATTGTACATCATTAAAATTAAAAAGTAGAATCGATACTAAAAATCCCATTTTCTTCTAGTGATAAGTAATCGTAAGTAATAGTAATCCAGAGACAAACTTAAAATGTGGGTAGTAAGAGTCGCTACATCATAGTGTTGCTGCGAAGAGTAAGTAAACTAAAAGGAAAAGGATTTAGACAATGCCTGGCACATAATAAAATTCAATGTATGTTAACTACTACTATTATTATTCCTATTATCATTATTACCACCGCAGGTGGCATAGAGGTGGCAATGATATAACTAACAGCTATTTCCACATGCATTTCCAAAATGGTTTATATTAATAATTAGTTACCAAATCGTAACATATATACCTTGTTTTGGTATGTTGGTACTGAAAATCATTTTAATACCTCAATCTAGAAAAGCATTTTTAGCATACAGCCCTATAATCACAGAAAATAAAAGTGCCTTAGGTTCAGTTTTTATACATATTTTTTATGGAGAGAAGTATAAAATGATTTATTAAATATTTCTAAGCATTAAAATATATTACTTTAGGGTAAAATACTTTAGGGAAATATAATTGAAATGAGTTCAAGAAAAAAGCTGACGATGTGCATTTCTATGTTAAAGAAGAGTTTGTGCATGTATTTTTTAATGGTTTATGATAAATATTAAATAGGTACAGCTTTTGGAATTCATATGATATATTTTAAAAAGTGATATAACCATTTTACTTTAAAATGTCAGAATATGCAGAAAAGTATACACTTTGCAACCACTTAAGCCTACATTGGAAAATTTTCTTAAAAATTTTATTGACCGGGCACATGTATTTTGAAAATATTAAGAAGAACACTTCCCTGGAGCTCCGTCTTTGATTTTCCACTCAACTGTACAACCACCTGAGTTGTAGAGTTAACTCACACTCATTGTTCAATTAGTCTCTTTATAATCAACTCTAACTGCTGAAGGAGTCTCTGAACAGGCATCTCTGCATGTGACCTTTCATTTAGTTTATATTCCCAAGTATCTATGGAACATCTCCAGTTATTGTTTTACTGACAACCTCAAGCATGAGTTGTTGAAACCAACCTTATTTCTCTTCCAAACTCTTACTCTGTATTTGCTAGTACATTTTTTAATGACAAAGAACCCGATACAAATGAGGTTTGTTAAAGAGAATCTATTGCCTCACACAACTAAAACCTTGAGTAAGAGAGAGAGTTTGGACATGACTGGATTCAAGGCTCAAGTCTTATTTTCAGAGTTTGGCCTCTCTCCACACCCTGACTTTTTCTTCTATTGTGGTGGTAGCAGGCAAAGTGTCCATGTGATAGCAAGTGGCTGCCACAACTCCAGATTTAACAGTCTCTGAGCTCTAAACTCAGCAGGCAAGAATATCAACCTCCATCTTTCATCAAAAGGGACCAGGCGCAGTGGCTCGTGCATGAAATCCCAGCACTTTGGGAGGCCAAGGCAGGTGGATCACTTGAGACCAGGAGTTCGAGACCAGGCTGGCCAACATGGTGAAACCCCATCTCTACTAAAAATACAAAAATTAGCCAAGCATGGTGCACGCGCCTGTAATCCCAGCTACCTGGGAGGCTGAGGTGGGAGAATCACTGGAACCTGGGAGGTGGATGTTGCAGTGAGCCAAGATGGTGCCACTGCACTCCAGCCTGGGCAACAGAGCAAGACTCCATCTTAAAAAAAAAAAAAAAAAATCCACTAGACATTCTCACTTCCGCTCCAACCTAGTTCTACAATGACTCTTTCTCTAGTTGGTCCCCATACTTATTTTGTCACTGGAATATGATGGTTGTTAACAGTGAAGACAGAAGAAGCTATCTGGGCTTAAATTCCACCTCCATGCTTTCCTAGCTCTGCAGAATTTGGGCTGGTTTACTGAACTACTCTGTGCTTTAGTCCCTTCGCCTATAAAATGAGAGTAGTAGTAGTACCCTCTTCATAAGGTTGCTGTAGGAAGTAAATAAGCTAATTTATATAAAACACCCGGATAATATCCGGCACATAAAAACTGCCGTATGTACATTAGCTATTGCTATAAAAAAATATTATTCCCCCTACATTTATCACAGAGGTGACAAAGATTAGCAATGGGAGCATTTTAGCCCATGCACATCAGTTCACGCCTGGTCTCACACTGCTTTTCCATCTTTATTTTCTGTTATGAGCCAATATTCAGTTACTCTAGGAGGCTGTCATCCATTTTTCCTCACATTCCCTGTATTTACTATTTTCTGTTTCTCTGTTTTGTTCAGTCTATTGATTTTTCCTGAAATGCTTCTGCTTTGTATATCTAGGATGCCGTGGTTTGGTATCAGTGTTTATGTTTCTTTTGATTTGGTTTGTGCTAAAATAATTGCAGGCTGAGTTGCAATTTTCGAACTAATAAAGGGCGAAATAGTCAAAAGCATACCTGTTCCTAGTCTGACGCTTGGTAATAGCCAATGCAACCTTTTTTTCTAGCAGCAAAATTGGGAAATTGTTGAGAAAGAGAGATAGATTGAGAAAGAGATATTGAGAGAGAGACATTGAAAGAAAGGGAGCAATACTGAAAGAGAGAGAGAAATCGAGAGAATGCTACTGGTAAACAGATACACACGCTCGCGTGCATGCGCGCGCGCACACACACACACACTTCATTATGAAACCTGAGCAGAACACGCTGTTAACTGTTCGGGAGCAAACTGGAGTTTGATGGAGTGAATTAGTATCCTGGAATGAATAGGCTAAACATCCCATAACTGAATTACTCTGATCTCCTGACAATCTGTGGGACCAAAAGTGTGTGCTAAATAGGATTACTTACTTCTTCTACTTTGTCAAAAACAAGGACACTTGAAAAAGTTGTGGAAATTTTGAGTGTGTTCCTATGACCAGCTTCACAAGACAAGATTGTCCCAATGGTTCTGTGCCTAGAGTTACTCTGGGGGAATGTCTACATAACTCCTTTCGGAGATACCATAACTGTTCCTTTGTACTCTATACTTTGTGCAAAACAGATTGTATGACCTCAATTATAGTTGAAAAAGTATTACTTGGCACAACTCTATAATTCTTAGCCAAAACTGAGTTTTGGCATTTTAAAAAAAAGTAATATAGGTTTGCAATCCCACGATTCTACATCTGAAGTCTAAAACTCTCCTAAAATTGAAAATGCATTCATAACTCACTTGGCAGCAAAACCTGTTCTGATCTGGACTCATTTAGCAGTAAATCCTGTCTGAAATTGAGATCATTTATAATGTTTATCCCACTTTGTATCAACATGTTTAGGTAAACTTGTCTAACTTTTATATATATATCATATATATATATTTTATGTATATATATCTTATATCCATATATAGTGAAACTGAACAGATGTAAAAACGTCTGTCAAATAGTCTTCCTTTCACTGTGCATTTGATCTATTAGATAGGGGCTGAGGTTAAAGCTGGATTTTAAAACATTTCAAATGGATAATGATGAGCACCATAAATTAATTTACATTTACGTTTCCAGATTATGAGAAACTTTTTAGAATCTGCTGTCCTTGTAGTTTCAAGGAAATGCTGGTAAACTTGTTTAACTTTTCTATAGGTTAACAGACATCCTAAAAGTTATTCTTTTTGTGTGCCTGCTTCTTCATTCAAATATTTAAAGCTTTTCTGCATTTGTGACCCAATACTGTTTACTATTGGCCCCCAGAATCCCACCATAGGCCTAAAGGCAGCCCCCAGTTCACCTGCCCTTTCAGAGGTGTCTCAGTTCCTTGTTTCTAACAGATGTAGCAGGGTGATTCCCATAGCTGGATTTGTTTTCATCTTTCTTTCTCTAGCTTAATTTCTAAACTTTTGTTCTCCTAATATGCCATCAATATTTTTATCATTTTCCTATTTTCTATTTCTAATTCTCCTTTTATTTTTAATTAAATGTAATTAATTAATTAATTAATTAATTTTTGAGATGGAGTTTCACTCTTGTCCCCCAGGCTGGAGTGCAATGGCATGATATCGGCTCACTGCAACCTCTGCCTCCGAAGTTCAAGCCATTCTCCTGCCCCAGCCTCCCAAGCAGCAGGAATTACAGGCATACACCACAACTCCCTGCTAATTTTTATACTTTTAGTAGAGACGGGGTTTCACCACGTTGGCCAGGCTGGTCTCAAGCTCCTGACCCCAAGTGATCTGCTTGCCTCGGCCTCCCAAAGTGCTGAGATTACAGGTGTGAGCCCCTGTGCCCAGACTATTTATTTATTTATTTATTTTGAGACTCCATCTCCATCTGTCACTCGGTTTGGAGTGCAGTGGTGCAATTATGGCTCACTGAACCCTCAACCACCCTGGGCTCAAGTGATCCTCCTGCCTCAGTCTCCTGAGTAGCTGGGACTACAGGCATGTGCCAACATGCCCGGCTAAATTTTGTATTTTTTGTAGAGACAGGATTTTGCCATGTTGCCCAAGCTGGTCTCGAGCTCCTGGGCTCAAGTCATCTGCCTGTCTTGACCTCCCAAAGTGCTGGGATTATAGGCCTGAGCCACCACACCAGCACTCTTTTCTTAATTGCCCCCCAAAATAGTAACCTATTTTAGAAATAAAATTTTCATGCTTACCAAAACACGAATAGAAATGAGGTTAAGTATACCAGAATTTCATATAAAGGGAATTTGCACTTGAGGAAAAATTACTGTTCTTACAAGTCTTCAAAAGTAGCTTCTAGTCATTACTTTCATGCAGACATCCCCTGATTCTGTGTATATAGCACAGTCACCATAATTTATGAGATAATGTGACTCTCTCCAAAAGGTGGGGCTGATAATTTATGTTCCTGGCTTAGGAATGGCTTAGATAACTCAAGCAGTTTCTCTCCTACACATGCCCTCATACCTGATTGAAGCCATTGAACCAGCCTGGGATTCATTGAGTCATTCAGTCTGAACATCCTGAAGGTTCTCTACACCACACTTTCAAAGAAGGCATTGCTATAGAGTCTGCTATTGCAGCTCAAATCATAAGCATTAGAGTGCTTTTCGGGTTTATACTTGTTCAACTAGACATACATATCAAGCAAAAACATCTTGAGCTCTGTATAGATGGTAATAAGTAAAGGTTATCATAAACAGAAAGTTTGTGATATATCCAAATTGTAAAAGCATGGCCCTTACACAGGAAGATGTGAGGCTTCCTAATCTCTGAGCTAACATTAAGGGCTTCTTTTCCATTTGTGCCTAGTTCTGCTGTCTAGTAGTATAACTACTCTCTTAAACAGTAACAGTTGGTGTCTCTTTGCCACTGGCATTTTGTAATTAGACTCAGCTCCAGCACTGACATGATGATATATAAGTGGTAAGCGGCAGTAGTTTATGTTCATGATAATGCATTCCGGTAGACTAAAAGTCAATAACCACTTGACATTCAGAAAGCATCCTCATGCTGGCAAATGCAATGCTGCTTAGTCAGTTTGGGTTGCCATGACAAAATATTGTTGTTGTGGCTTAAACAACAGAAATTCATTTTCTTAAAGTTCTGGAGGCTGGAAGTCCAAGATCAGGATGCTGGTATGATCGAGTTCCGGCAAGAACCTTTTTTCCAGCTTGCAGAAGATGCCTTCTTGCTGTATCCTCACATGGCAGGGAGAGAAAGAGGGCAAGTTATCTGGCATCTCTTCTTTAAGGGCACTAATCCCATCATGGGGCCCCAGCCCTATGACCTCATCTAAACCTAATTACTGTCCAAAGCTCCATTCCAAATACTATCATACTGAGGGTTAGGGCTTCATATAAGAATTTCAAAGGGACACAATTTATTCCATAGCAGCTTCACAATACCCTTTCAGAGTAAGTAATGAAATAGTTATGTCTTCTGGGAAAAGCATCTGCAGGAAGTAATGAAGCAACAGGCTTAGCCAAGAGGTACAGGTGAAAGAGTTTTCTCAAGAAACTCTCTCTCTCTTTCACACGCACACACACACACACAGACACACAGACACACACACATAATGATTTCACAATTTAGCACCCGAGAAATTCCCTCAAACTGCAGCACTTGGTCCTTAACATAAGGACTTGATTCTTTAGGGAAATTTACTTTTCAGAATAATTTTGGTGTTTTTTAACATTGCTGCCTGAAGACTAACCAGGGAACAAAAACAAAAAGCTGTAATTCCCTTTTGCCTGCTGAAGTGAAGTCGTTTAGTAT